>NC_042971.1:26732948-27032948 GCF_901001165.1 Salmo trutta
CCCTTTTGTGGGAAAAATCGAATTCTGATTGGCTGGGCCTAGCTCCCCAGTGGGTGGACCTGGCTCCGAAGTGGGTGGGCCTATGCCCTCCCAGGTCCACCCATTGCTGTGCCCCTGTCCAGTCATGTGAAATCCATAGATCAGGGCCTAATGACTTTTAAATTAACTGATTTCCTTATATGAACTGTAACTGTTGAAATTGTTGCATTTATATTTTTGTTCAGTATATTTGTGTGTGTGTGTGTGTGTGTGTTCATAGCTGTGTGTGTGTGTTGAACTGTGTGAGCTATTAGTTGGGTAGCCTTTTATCTTCCTGGCCTCTCGACGTGGTTAACTACATTACCCAGCCATATTTGTTCCCTAGCTACCTTGGCAGGAAGCTTACATGAAGTGCTGGATCTAGATTCCATTTCTTTGACGATGAGTTATGTGAGAAGAACCAGACGGCACAGAGGGGGGAAAAAAACAAAGCACCTCTTAGCTCTGTTCTGCTCTCACAACCTTCAATGGCTGGTTTGCTAGCTAGCTAGCGCACTGTTATTTCCCTTGAGTGGGCGCCGAGGCCTCTCCCTTGTTGTTCTGTTTTTGTGTTGCCATTTAAACTTGTTCCCTCCTTTTGAAAAAACTTTTTGGGGGGGAGAATGAGGGAGGGAGGGAAAGAGAGAAAAGGGAGGAAGAGAGAGAGTAAGGGAGAGAAATATGAAGAAAAAAAGCACTAAGCCACGAAACAAAAGAGCAGTTTGAGCTCAATAACAGTTGATCTCCCGCCTTTGTGGCTGGGTGAAAAAACAACATTTGATGGCGAAGGCGGCGGGAGGCTCGAGAAAGCAAATCAGAATCCCTCGTCAGGTCGAGAATCTTAGGTAGCCGGAATCAGAGGTTAAATATACACACACAGCGTCGGCCGCTGCTGCCGCGCTCCCGATACGGAGTAAGGAGAAATGACCTAGAAAAAGTGGTTTACTGAGGAAGAGGGGATGACACAAGAGAGATAGAGAAAGGGGGTTGGAAAGAGAGGGGGAGACTGTGGGGGAATGGAGAGAGGGAGGATGGGCGGCTAGAATACAAATGGACACACACGGCCAGATCCCGCCACTATCTGGCCGCAGTAATGAGTGCAGAGAACTCTCACGGGCTCTAATGAAAATTACTTCCAATTCTCTGGCCCACTGTATTGATTGTATTTTCATCTTTATTAAATGAATACGGGTGAGAGCCGCCTTGTCTCTCCCTGCTGAGTGCAAAACCTGAAGGGGGAAAGGGAGGGAGGTGTGCGTCTTGTACGTGTGGTGTGTATGTGTGTGTGTGTGTGTGTGTGTGTGTGTGTGTGTGTGTGTGTGTGTGTGTGTGTGTGTGTGTGTAGTCTGTGTCTGTCGAAATGTGGAAATGTTAGAGGTTTCCTCCTTCACAATTATTGTGCCTCGGGACTAGAGGATGGGTAATGATGTAATGTCTTCGCAGGGATCATACGTCTGACGGCATCATGTAATGACCGTTTGTGTTCCGCAGCGAACCGCTGCAGCCGGCATCACATTTCCACTACGACCGGCCACCGCTTGTTCCCTGAGCTACGGGCGGCCGTTTCCGTCTCTGCATGTGTCCGTCTTCAACGCATTTACAAGCCCACAACCACACTGTGCTACACCTGGAGCATGTGTAGTATGCTAATAACAGAGGCTGTGAGCTAACAGGAAGAGGGGAGGGGGAGCAGTTTCCCCTTTGGAGGCATATGAAAAATACATTCAACCTACTCCGTACTAGCCATAAATATTCATCCACGTACATCAGTAAGCCCGTGGAGGTGTGTGAAGGTGTCGATATGTAAAACGTATGTGCGTCTTACTGGGGTTTGCCTTTGGCCTGGCACGACAGCTCCATGTTCTGTCCTTCCCTTGGCAGCCCGTCAGGAAACTCCACTACGATCTTCACCTCTGGTTTATCTGTGGAAGGAGAGAAAGGGGAAGAGAGCGAGAGAGGTAGGGAGAGACAATGCGTCAATGTAATATGCAAGTCATTAGTGCCATTACAAGTTTATCAAGTAGGTAGGCTCTAGTCTACTTAATGTTTCTTCATTCCAAGTTGATGCAGGCGACGCAATGTGAAATGTAAGGACTTGTGGTTGGGAGGTTCACGAAACAAATTGTATGAATATTGTATAAAAAAAGACAGTTCTAAAGCTTCAGGTACAAACTCAGCGTTTGTATTGTAGTTTGGTAAATCTTTGTTTGAAACCATATTTTTATCCATCAACACGTTGCTATTATTTGGGCTCCCGAGTGGCGCGGTGGTCTAAGGCGCTGTATCTCAGTGCTAGAGGCGTCACTACAGACATCCTGGTTCGAATCCAGGCTGTATCGCAACCGGCCGTGATTGGGAGTCCCATAGGGCGGCGCACAATTGGCCCAGCGACGTCTGGGTTTGGCCGGGGTAGGCCGTCATTGTAAATAAGAATTTGTTCTTAACTGACTTGCCTAGTTAAATAAAGGTTAAATAAAAGTTATCTATGCAATGCTAAGGACTTTCAGAGTTTGGGCCTCAATAAGTACCAGTACCTTTCTATCCATTACAATGACACCATCCAATGATTTCTCCCTCCAGCAGCCTTCACTGGTAAGTAGCCTACACACAACACCCTCGAAAACGGCCACATTCTCTACTGTATCCTCCTATCTTCACAGCAGCACACTGTCCACTTCCAACGGATGCTCCAAGCCTTTCCCCTCTCCTCTCCGGTGTGCAGTTTGTCAACAGTCCATGGGACCGACAGCAGACTACAGCTACACCATTGACCTTTCTGGTCTATCAGTAACAACCTTTAGCTCGTCCATTAACATGACTGGCCGTCATACGCAGACTGCAGAATGGACAGGTTTGGCCAGGTTCTACTCCCCTCCACCCGGTGATAGACAACAGGTAAAGGGATGGCTTTGACGCAGATGTGTCGTCCATAGCTGTTTTTACAACATTTGCTGTGAAATGAAACAGGCTTATGGCATGTTGCCTACGGGGGAGTTGGAGGGACTGTGAAGGGACTATTTGAGGCAAGGTTGTCATTATTGTACGCAACCTAGATGATTTGACAGATTCTGGCCTTCAGGTTGCGGTAGTGTGTGAAAGAGTGTCCCACAGCGAACCTATACTGTTTATTTCTAAGTGTTGGTTAGTCGTCCAGTCGATATCAATTGGTTTATTTAGAGATGTTCTTTTGCAGGGTGAAATTAGTTGAAATGAAATATGTCCCTTCGGGACTTTAGCCACAGTTGCCGTAACATTTATGAACTTCCAACACTATCTGCCGTCCTTGCAGGAAGGCAACGAGATGAAAGAGAAAATAAAGCTGCCTCGCTAACAAGACGTCTGGACCTCAAAGACGCTTTGGACGCTTTATGTAAGAAAGCCATAAATGTCCTCTCAACAACATTTAAGACAGAAACAGGATTATAAAAGTGGGTAAATCAGTCGGGGCTGCCTTTTAATGTTGCCTTACAGTAAGTTAACACTAATAAGGCCCCCCTTTGCTCCCTTTGGCAGATCTCCAACTCGCCTGCCGTGTTCAGAAGAAAGAGCAGCCTCTGTATTATGTACAGAGCTAATGAGAGCAAGGGGAGAAAGAACAGAGAGATAGAGGGAGAGAAGAGGAAGGGAGAGAAGGAAAAGAAAGATAGACAGACAAGGAGAGAGCGAGTGAGAGAGAGACAGAGAGCGACACTGAGAGGGGGAAGAAAGAGAGAGAGAGAGAGGGAAGTGAAAGAGAAAGGGAAGAAAGAGAGAGAGAGACGGAGGGAATAGAAAGAGGCAAGCTAGAGTGGTGGGTGGCGGGGCGATAGAGAAAGAGAGAAAAGAGAAGCAATTTGAATTTGAGGCAGAGTGAATGGAAAAGATGGGAGAGAAGGAAGAGAGAAAGAAAGAGAAGAAAGAGAGAGAAAGTCAAAGAAAGCACACCATTACATCCCTTTCATTAACAGTGCCCTGGCAACAACGGTTGGTGTGGACCATGAGAATAAAACACACACAGTATGGCTAATGCACTCCTGCTGGGTGTTGTGTTAATATGACCATCATTATCATCACATTCATCATCATCAGGTTGTAATGCAACAAAATAGGAAAAACGCCAAGGGGGATGAATACTTTTGCAAGGCACTGTACCCATAAGAGAGGCAGTTTGGGGCATGTTATTAGGGCTAAACTAAGCATAGTTTGCAAATGTATCCAAAACACCAGTCTCAACGTCAACAATGAAGAGGCGACTCCGGGATGCTGGCCTTCTAGGCAGAGTTCCCCTGTCCAGTGTTCTTTTGCCTATTTTAATATTTAATTTTTATTGGCCAGTCTGAGATATGGCTCTTTCTTTGCAACTGCCTAGAAGGCCAGCATCCCGGAGTCGCCTCTTCACTGTTGACGTTGAGACTTGTGTTTTGCGGGTACTATTTAATGAAGCTGCCAGTTGAGGACTTGTGAGGCGTCTGTTTCTCAAACTAGACACTCTAATGTACCTCGACTAACCGGTGCCCCCGCACATTGACTCTGTACCGGATCCCCCTGTATATAGCCTCGCTACTGTTATTTTATTGTTGCTCCTAAATTATTTGTTAAATTTCTATTTTTTTTCTTCTTAAAACTGCATTGTTGGTTAAGGGCTTGTAAGTAAGCATTTCACTGTAAGGTCTACACCTGTTGTATTCGACACATGTGACAAATAAAGTTTGATTTGTGTCCAAACTTTTGACTGGTACTGTATGTAAATTAGATATTTCTGTATTTCATTATCAATAAATTTGCAACATTTTTATTTGATTTGCACAAAGCAAGGTCCATACAGAAATGGTTTGTCAAGGTCGCTGTGGAAGAACTTGACTGGCCTGCACAGAGCCTGACCTCAACCACCTTCGGGATGAATTGGAACGCCAACTACGAGCCAGGCCTAATCACCCAACATCAGTGCCTGACCTTACTAATGCTTGTGGCTGAATGAAAACAATGTTCCAACATCTAGTGGAAAGCCTTCCCAGAAGAGTGGAGGCTGTTATATCAGCAAAGGAGGCACCAACTCCATATTAATGCCCATTATTTTGGAATGAGATATTCGACAAGCAGGTGTCAACATACTTTTGGTCATGTAGTGTATATTTGCCTATTCTGCTCAGTGTTTGACCTGTGGATGGGTTCATTTCCCGAGGAGTATTCGGGTACTTTCACTAAGACTGATGTTGTTGTCCCCAGGGCTCCTGTAGTTGAAGTTGCTGTACTTGCAGATCACTAAATATGTTAACAGCGGAGCTCCACTGTCCGGTCAACACACAGCAATCTGCAGGCCATCCATCTGTCCAAATTACAGCCCTGGCAGAGGCTGTGCCACTCTGTCTGGCACCATTTACATTTGACTAATTTAGCAGAC
The DNA here is from genome assembly GCF_901001165.1 of Salmo trutta. Lineage (NCBI taxonomy): Eukaryota > Metazoa > Chordata > Actinopteri > Salmoniformes > Salmonidae > Salmo > Salmo trutta. The sequence goes on from NC_042971.1 coordinate 26,738,347, forward strand.
GCTCTTATCCAGAGCGACTTACAGGCTCAATTAGGATTAAGTACCTTGTTCAAGGGCACATCAACAGATTTTTCATCTAGTCGGCTTGGGGATTTGAACCAGCAGCCCTTTCGGTTACTGGCCCAACATTCTTAACCACTAGGAAACCTGCCGGCTACCTGCCACTATGTTGGTTGGAGAGGCATGTACTGTTTTTAATAGAAATAACTTTGTTTCAGGCTTGTTCGCTTCTACACTGCACTCTCCCAAAGGTTCTTGAAACCACTTTGCTCTCTTGTGGTGTTTGGATTAAAATGAAACCATTACATGCAATGCAGAGGGTTGGTACTGACAAAATACACTACAGTACATCCCTCAATTGTCCTCTCACTGCAGCGTAATATCTCCTGTCCTTGTCATCTTCAAAATGTCATCATGAAACTAGAGGTTTAGTGTTTTGACGGCTACAGTACCAGCGTCTGTCTCGGAGTTGTCCCCTCTTAAACTCGCTGGACACACACACGCTCCGGTGACTTCCTGGTATTACCACTTGGGGAAAATGAGAGCATCTGTATCGTCCAGGGAGACGACCATTATCATTATGCTAACAGAATTATTTGCTTTATTATCTGTGTCCCCCAGCAGCACTCAAGCCCCGGCCATCCATCTGCAATGGAAAGCTGAACTAGTGACCCCTTGGAGGGGGGGGGGGGGGGGGGGGCAACAGAGCAGTAGGGCAACCCTGCTTACCTTGCCCAGCAAGCCATCAATATTATTACTGGGCTTATTTAATATCCCTGGCCATGTTTTTTCTATTTTCTATGTGCACTCAATGATTTTAACATTGATTGCTTTTGCCTGCCCCGACAACCAGGCAAGGCGAAGTGTCTGGTGAGAGCGCACAAGTCGAACTGTGAAATGAGAACGTGTAGAATTTGGGCTGCTGGCTGGCTCACCTTGGAGGAGAATTTCAAGAATTTGGAATGATAGTTTATTATCACATTATTTTGTAGAAGTCACTAAAATGTAAAATCCAATTGCCGCGATATTGGTGGGACCATGTGAAATCGTGTAACATCGAACCGTATCCGCTCTTCCCCTTCCATATTTATCCAGCGCAATATGAATAAGTACTTGGGCGAGCGTGACAGTAGGGGCAGCCCAACCAGGCTCTGCAGAAGCAGTTAGAGGGGCAGCCTGGAGAACCAGGCTGTCCCAGGGCTCATGTAGTGGAAGTTGCTGTACTTGCAGATCACTAAATATTTCAACAGCGGAGCTCAACCCGGCCGCTCCACTGTCCAACCTTTTTGGTCAACACACAGCAATCTGCAGGCCGTCCAGGAGTCCTATTACAGCCCTGGCAGAGGCTGTGCCACTCTGACTGGGTGATGGGCGTGGCGCAACATTGGTCGGACGGGCATGTACCCTTTTTACGAGAGAGAACTTGGTTTCAGGCTTGGGATGTGTTAGTTTCCACTTGGGGAAAATGAGAGCATCTGTATCGTCCAGGGAGACGACCATTATCATTATGCTAATATAATTATTTGCTTTATTATCTGCTTCCCCCAGCAGCACTCAAGCCTCGGCCATCCATCTGCCATGGGCAGCTGAACTAGTGACCCCTTGGAGGAAGGGGGGGGCAACCCTGTTTACCTTGCCCAGCAAGCCATCAATATTATTACTGGACTTATTTAATATCCCTGGCCATGTTTTTTCTATTTTCTATGGCAGAAAGAAGTCTATTAGGCCAGCCTGTGCACTCAATGACTTCAACATTGATTGCTTTGGCCTGCCCCAACAGCATGGCGAGGCGATGTTTCTGATGAGAGTGCGCAAGGCGGACTGTGGAATGAGAACGGGTAGAATGTGGCCTGCTGGCTGGCTCACCTTGGAGGAGAATTTCTAGAATTTGGAATGATAGTTCATTATCACACATTTTCTTTTGTATTCGCTAAAATTTCAAATCCAATTGCCACCATATTGGTAGTTCCATGTGAAACGTTGAACTGTATCCTCTCTTCCCCTTCCATATCTATCCAGCGCAGTGTGAAAAAAGTACTTGTGCGAACGTGACAGCAGAGGCAGCCCAACCAAGCTCTGCAGAAGCAGTTGAGAGGGGCGGCCTAGAGAACCAGTCTGCTACTGTAATGGGAACATGGCCAAATGTCACGACAAGGCACATGAGCCCGTCTCTTCCAAGGAAGAGTCAGATGGAGCATCCTTGTTTATTTTGTATGTCAAGTTTGGAAGGAAAGGCAAGAGAAAATATCGTTACCCTTTTGTGTAGATAATGGTATCTGAAGCCTAGGTCTTCAGCCCAAAGGCCAAGTCAAGCACTTCAAGCACTTCAGGGCCTTACCCATTGTATCATAATGCCACTACTGCATATTAAACATAGGCCAAACATTAAGTTGGTTGATTTTAGTTCCTGATGCAAAGACAGCTGAAATGCAGTCTGAAGGCCTTTGTCTGTCGTCTCAGCTTGGACAAAGGCCTCTGAGAACCCTTTTCAAGGAAAAAGGGGCAAACTTGTGTTTGGTGCAAAAAATTATGGATCGACTTAAAGTTCAGTCAACATATGTGAAACAACAAAATCTAAAACGATTTCCCTCAATCAGTAGAAAACATGTATCTCACCCATGCTCGCCATACGTTTTCATATAATATGTGCAAGGAATATTTCTGTAAAAATAGACAAGGTTTGAGTGTCAGCCCATACTCACAATGTACCACAAGGTACGTCTGGGCCTGGACGTCTTTGACGGCTGGGTGGTCCACGATGCACACCACGGGCACACCGTCGTCCTCCTTGGTGACGGTGAACGTCAGCTGGCTGGTCACGGTGAACATGGTGTCGTACGTCTCCTCTACCTTCGACTTACCTGGGAAGGAAAATGAAGACAGCCACATTTAAAGGTCCACTGTGTGTTATTTACAGCCATTTTCTATCATCATTTTGTTGTTCTGGAATTAAGGAGTGGGTCTTTTAATACAGACCACAGTATTTTATGGCACCTGATGAAGACCTGAGTGGTTGAAACGTTGTCACCAATTGTCACCAATAAACCACATGCGAGCATAGATTGCAGTGTGCAGAGGTTCTTTTTATCGTTTTTATCGTATAACAATATACGGCACCTGCTCAAAGACATTGCAAATACAGTTGATGTCGGACGTTTACATACACTTAGGTTGGAGTCATTAAAACTCGTTTTTCAACCACTCCACAAATTTCTTGTTAACAAACTATCGTTTTAGCAAGTCGGTTAGGACATCTACTTTGTGCATGACACAAGTCATTTTTCCAACAATTGTTTACAGACAGATTATTTCACGTATAACTCACTGTATCACAATTCCAGTGGGTCAGAAGTTTACATACACTAAGTTGACTGTGCCTTTAAACAGCTTGGAAAATTCCAGAAAATGATGTCATGGCTTTAGAAGCTTCTGATAGGCTAATTGACATAATTTGAGACAATTGGAGGTGTGCCTGTTGATGTATTTCAAGGCCAACCTTAAACTCAGTGCCTCTTTGCTTGGCATCATGGGAAAATCAAAAGAAATCAGCCAAGATCTCAGATTTTTTTTTAGACCTCCACAAGTATGGTTCATCCTTGGGAGCAATTTCCAAACGCCTGAAGGTACCATGTTCATCTGTACAAACAATAGTACACAAGTATAAACACCATGGGACCACGCAGCCGTCATACCGCACAGGAAGGAGACGCGTTCTGTCTCCTAGAGATTAACGTACTTTGGTGCATTACATTAATGTAACTGGCCTAGCTATATGTTTTCTCTTCATAAGGATACCACATAATCACATAAAAATGGTATTTGGTACTTTTTGTGGAAGTACACATCTCTAAACGTACCTGAAAACCAAACATATTTTTTCCCCCTATGAAAAGCTTGTATTATGTAACCAACCACGTTGAATTGGGAGTGGAATATGTTTAATTTGTAACGAAATGGTAACAAAGGGATACTGTTGTACTCAAGGCTACGTGGGAAAACTAGTAATAACTTAGCGTAAGGGAGAGGCGTCCATTGTGGGTCTCTGAATGGAGCGGCTCTATGAAAGTGACCTTGTACAGTAAAAGTAGTGGAGAGAGGGAGACGTCCTTGAGAATGGTCAATGGAAGGAGAATCAGCTGAAAATGTCTTGCTGTCGAGGGCTTTTGTGAGTCACTCAATGGATGCTGTGTTGGATGGGACAGTTTATTTGTGTTGTATTTAGGGATTTTGACCCAAAGTAACCCCTGCCAACAGTACACAGCGAAGTGTGAAGCAGGCCTACACACATACCTTGTTCTGATGAGTAACTGTGGTGCTACACAATACAGACAACACACTCTCCACACACTGAATAGGCTAACTGCGCCCCACAACTGCACAAAGAGTGGAGAGGGAGGGAGAGAGCGGGCAGGGATGGGTTCCTTTCCCCATTGTCCCATTTTGTAACAATATTTGAAAGCATGAGTGTATTTTGGTCTTGTCAATAAATTAAATAGATGTAAATTGGATTGAGAGATGGGGAGGTTGATGAGAGAGAGAGAGAGGGATAGAGAAGGAGTGTGAATGAACAAGGGAGAGGAGAGGAAGGGGAGTTGAGAGAGAGATGGGCCCATGAGGGGTGTGTGCTTAGTCTTGTCCTGTACTCCCTGTTCACCCATGACTGCGTGGCCACCCACGACTCTAACACCATCATCACCGGTGACGATGAGAGGAGGAGGTCAGAAACTGGCAGTGTGGTACCAGGACAACAACTTCTCCCTCAACGTCAGTAAGACCAAGGAGCTGATCGTGGACTGCACGAAAGGGGGAGGGGGTGGTGAGTATGCCCCCACCCACATCGACTGGGCTGTAGTGGATTGGGTAGAGGGCTTTAAGTTGTGTCCAAATCACTAAGGACTTCAAATGGTCCATACACAAGCACACAGTTGTGAAGAAGAATCTTGAAAAGATTTGGAATGGGCCTTCAAATCCACTAAAAGTTATACAGATGCACTATTGAGAGCATCTTGACAGGCTGCATCACTGCTTGGTATGGCAACAGCACCGCCTACAGAGGGTGGTGCGGACAGCCAACTACATCACTGGGGCCGAGCTCCCTGCCATCCAGGACCTCTACATTCAGTGGCAAATTTATTAGGTACCGGGTCGGACCTTTGCCTCCAGAACAGCCTGGATTCTTGGGGCATGTTACAAAGTGTACCATTGACACCAGGCACGATGGGGCCATGGACTCATGCTGCTTAATCCAAATCCTGTCTATGCCATCAGCGTGACGCAACAGGAACTGGGATTGGTCGGACCTGGTGATGTTTTCCCACTCCTCAACTGTCCAGCGTTAGTGATCGCGTGCCCTCTGGAGTTGCATCTTGTTTTAAGCTGATAGGAGTGTAACGGGCTGTGGTCGTCTGCTACAATAGCCCATCTGTGACAAGGACCGTCGAGTTGTGCATTCCGAGATGCCGTTCTTCACAGCACTGTTGAACTGCATCGTTATTTGCCTGTTTGTGGCCGGCCTGTTAGCTTGCACAATTCTTGCAATTCTACTTCGACTTCTCTCATTAACGAGCTGTTTTCACCCACAGGACTGTTGCTGACTGAACATTTTTTACTTGTGCACCATTCTCGGTAAACCCTGGACACTGTTGTTCATGAAAAGCACAGGTGGCCAGTGTCATGCCATGTGTGTAGGTGGCAGAGAAGTCAGGCGCAGGAGAATCAAACTTGGTATAAATGGAGTAGTTTAATAACGTAAAACAAAACCTCCAAAACCAAAGTACATAATAAAATAAACGTAGGTACAACAACCCGTCATGCACCATTCGAATTTCACGAGCATAACAACAAACAATCTCTGACAAGGACATGAGGGGAAACAGAGGGTTAAATACACAACATGTAATGAATGGGATTGGAACCAGGTGTGTAGGAAGACAAGACAAAACCAATGGAAAATGAAAAATGGATCAATGATGGCTAGAAGACTGGTGACGTCGACCGCCGAGCACCTCCCGAACAAGGAGAGGCATCGACTTCAGCAGAAGTCGTGACAGCCAGCCATTTCTGATACTGGAACAAGCGCGCCTGGCACCAACGATCATACCATGCTCAAAGTCGCTTAGGCCACTCGTTTTGCCCATTCAAACGATCAACTGAACTGTAACTGAATGCCTCGATGCCTGTCTGCCTGATTTATATAGCAAGCCATGGCTAAGCGAATTACTGTCTGTAGGAGCGAACCATTTTCGTGAATGGAGTGGTGTACCTAATAAACTGGCAACTGAATGTATACTGAACAAAAATATAAACGCAACATGCAAAGTGTTTCATGAGCTGAAATTAAAGATCCCTGAAATGTTCCAAATGCACAAAAATCTTATTTCTCTAAAATGTTGTGCACAAATTTGTTTACGTCCCCGTTAGTGAGCATTTCTCCTTTGCCAAGATAATCCATCCACCTGACTGGTGTGGCATATCAAGAAGCTGATTAAACAGCATGATGATTACACAGATGCACCTTGTGCTGGGGACAATAAAAGGCTCCAAAAATGTGCAGTTTTGTCACACAATATAATGCCACAGATGTCTCAAGTTTTGAGGGAACATGCAATTGGCATGCTTACTGCAGGAATATCCACCAGAGCTGTTGCCAGAGAATTTAATGTTAACATAAGTCGCCTCCAACATCGTTTTAGAGAATTTGGCAGTACGTGCAACCGGCCTCACAACCGCAGACCATGATTAATCACTCCAGCCAAGGACCTCCACATCCTGCTTCTTCAGCTGCGGGATCGTCTGAGACCAGCCACCTGGACAACTGATGAAACTGTGGATTTGCACAACCGAAGAATTTCTCCATAAACTGTCAGAAAGTGTCTCAGCAAAGCTCGTCTGCGTGCTCGTCGTCCTCAACAGGGTCTTGACCTGACAGCAGTTTGGCGTCGTAACCGACTTCAGTGGGCAAATTCTCACCTTCAATGGCCACTGGAGATGTGTGCTCTTCACGGATGGATCCTGGTTTCAACTGTTCCGGGCAGATGGCAGACAGGGTCGTGTTGGCGAGCGGTTTGCTGATATCAGCGTTGTGAACAGAGTGCCCCATGGTGGCAGTGGGATTATGGTATGGGCAGGCATAAGCTACAGACAATAAACACAATTGCATTTTATCGATGGCAATTTGCACAGAGATACCATGATGAGATCCTGAGGCCCATTGTCGTGCCATTCATCCGCTATTGAGCATGTTTGGAATGCTCTAGATCGACATGTATGACAGTGTGTTCCAGTTCCTGACAATATCCAGCAACTTCACACAGCCATGGAAGAGGAGCGGGACAACAGTTCAAAGGCCACAATCAACAGCCTGATCAACTCTATGCGAAGGAGATGTGTCGCGTCACATCGAGAATGTGCAATGTATATCTTGACCTAAGGAGTAAATTTGATTCCCCCTACATTTTATGTTATTATTACACAGTAGATAATTGCTGGTATGTTGCATATCACTTCACTGCGCTGTCAACATTATGCTATAGCAAACCTGTGCTGGGCACTTCCTCAAACGATGGAGATTTGAATTGGATGATGCAACCGGAATCTTATTTACTTATGAAGATATCATCTTCCCACTGTGATAGTATCTCCGTTTGATAGCCACAATCTCAGATGTGGCGCTTGAGATTACTCCAACACTATTTTTGAGTGCTAGCGTACATATTAAGGTTAATGAAAAGCTAATTGCTTTGGTAGTCGAAGAGTGAAGCTTTGGGTTCAACATCAATGCAGACAGAGTCAAGCCACTTTTAATTGCTTAGCTATTCCTTCAGATGCAGCGCCATTAACAGTCCCCGCTACTTTACATTCGAAAATCGATCATTGTAATTTCAGCGCCATTTAGGAGCACGGGGGGTGGGGTACGCTGGTGGCCTGCATTTGGGGAGAATGAACTCAGATCCGTCGAAACGCCTCAGACATTTCTTGACTACTTGCGCACTGCAAGTTCAATTATGCTTTTATCAATTTGCCAGTCATTCCAGCACAGTGTGGCAGGATAATTGAAATCACCCTGGTGGTTCTCTTTGAAGACTTAAGGCTAATGGCCATGTTCGCCCTTGTCCGTCACTTCTCCGTCCACCCCCCACCCACCCCCCACCTCTCTCTCTCATCTAGTCTTGTCCAGACAAAAACCTGTGCTGTTGGAACTCCCATTGTTCCTTGACTTTCATTTCACTCGTACGCCTAAGTGCTGGAGATATCCGTGGAAGTCAGGATATAAAAGAGGGGGAAATATTAACCACAGAACAAAACAAGCAGGATAAGAAAGAGGACAATAAAGAGGGAGAGGGGTGAAATGAGAAGGGAGACATAGAGAGAAGGCAAGGGTGAGGGGAGAAAGAGAGCGGGAAAGACCGAGAGAGGGCAAGAGAAGAGCTATAACGGTAGTAGGATAACTGAGGCTTCGCTTCAGAGGCCGACATCTTGGTTTACATTCAGGACAGGTATGTAACCTTTAAATGATATTTAAAACACGCCCGATTATCCCTTAAGGTAATTAGGTTAAATCATGAGGATGTTTAATTAGAAATACATCTGCAAGGTGCCGAAAGCAATTTGGAGCAGGCGGCGAGTGGTATGGACCGTGGTGACACGTTCTTCCCTCTTGTGTCCTACATCCTGGCTCTATCTCAATTAGTCATTCCATGATTCCTCAATTCCAATCTCCTTGCCTCCTTCTCAACCATATTAGAGGTCTAAGGTCCCTCCCCTCAGACCATCTCCAAATGATTTTGCAAGGAACCCAGGAAAGATGACTTTATAAAGAGCCTCAAGCCTCCTCCTTCTCAACCTCCACATTCTGTCCATTAAGTTATTAAAACTCCCACATATCTACCTCAATTACCTCGTACTCCTGCACATTGACTCGGTACTTGTACCCCTTGTATATAGTGGAGTTATCGTTACTCATTGTGTATCTACAGTGCCTTCAGAAAGTATTCACACCCCTTGACTTTTTACACATTTTGTTGTGTTACAGCCTGAATTGTGATTCAATTAAGATTTTTTGTCACTGGCATACACACAATATCCCATAATGTCAAAGTGGAATTATGTCTTGAGTCAATAAGTATTCAACCCCTTTGTTATGGCAAGCCTTAATAAGTTCAGGAGTAAAAATATGCTTAACAAATCACATGATACGTTGCCTGGACTCACTCTGTGTTCAATAATAGTGTTTAACATGAGTTTTGAATAAGTACTTCATGTCTGTACCACACACATACAATTATCTGTAAGGTCCCTCAGCCGAGATGTGAATTTCAAACACAGATTCAACCACAAAGACCAGGGAGGTTTTCCAAAGAAGGGCACCTAGATGTGTAAAAAAAAAAAAAAACAGACATTGAATATCCCTTTGAGCAATGTGAAGTTATATTACACTTTGGATGGTGTATCAATACACTGAGTTACTACAAAGATACAGGCATCCTTCCTAGCTTTACTAGGAAAATACTAAAAATAAAGAAAAACCCTGGAATGAGTAGGTGCATCACTGCCTGGTATGGCAACTGCTCGGCATCTGACCATAATGCTACAGAGGGTAGTGCATATGGCCCAGTACATCACTGGGGTCAAGCTTCCTGCCATCCAGGACCTATATACTAGGTGGTGTCAGAGGAAGGCCCAAAAAATTGTCAAAGACTCCAGTCACCCAAGTCATAGACTGTTCTCTGTGCTACCGAACGGCAAGCAGTACCAGAGCACCAAGTCTAGGACCAAAGGCTCCTTAACAGCTTCTACCCCCAAGCCATAAGACTACTGAACCAATAATCAAGTGGCCACCCGGACTATTTACATTTACCCCCCTGCCCCCCCCGCCTGGTTTTACACTGCTGCAACTCGCTGTTTATTATCTACATATAGTCACTTTACCCCTACCTACATTAACAAATTACCTAAACTAACCTGTACCCCCGCACATTGAATTGGTACCCCCTGTATATAGCCTCGTTATTGTTATTTTATTGTGTTACTTTTTATTATTTTTTACTTTTGTTTATTTGGTAAATATTTTCTTAACTCTTTCTTGAACTGCATTGTTGGTTAAGGGCTTGTAAGTAAGCATTTCACGGTAAGGTCAACACCTGTTGTATTCGGCGCATGTGACAAATAATGTTTGATTTGATTTGTGTCCAGATTTTGACTGGTACTGTATGTAAATTAAATATTTCTGTTTTTAATTATCAATAAAGTTGCAAAAATTTCTAAAAACATGTTGTCATTATGGGGTATTGTGTGTAGATGGGTGAGACAAAAAAATAATATGATTAATCCATTTTGAATTTGGGCTGAATAAGTAAATGGGTATGAATCCATTCTGAAGGCACTGTATTATTACTTTTTTTTAACTTTTTGATTATTTCTCTATTTTCTTTCTTTCTGCTGGGAAGAGGCCCGTAAAGTAAGCATTTCATTATTAGTCCACAGCTGTTGTTTACAAAGCATGTGACGAATAAAATGTGATTCGAAATGTGATTTGAACAATGCGGCATGCCATATTCATCATGTTGATGTGGCAATTACAAGGAAAAACATGGCCTCCACTCCACATCGTTCAAGACGAAGCAAGTCTACGTTCAGAGGTGGTTGGCAATAGAAAGCCCTGAAACTGTTGTCTAGCAACATCACAAAACATTTTACACGGCTAGCAGTAAAGTTGAGATGTTGGAACTCTTCGTCATCCTCTGTTTGTTGTCAGGTAACTTCTCTTGTCAACACAGAGAGTGAAGAAAGATATCATCCACACAGCTAGGCCTAGCCAGCGCTATTCAACAAGACTGTAGTAGTTACGCTAATGGTTAACGCATGGAATGGGCACCAACTGTCCTGGAGTGCCACAGTGGGTGCAGACTTAGGCACTAAAAAAACGGATTCCTCTAAACCTGGTCTATATCAAAGACCATGATTAGTTGATTACGTGAATCAGGTGTGTTAGCGCTTGGCAGAAAGTCTAAGGAAAAATCCATTAAAAAACTATCTTTAAAAAAATGATAATATTAGTCCACGCATCACCATGATGATGTGGCAAGTGACACTTTGCTTCTTGAAAGTCAAATATCTTGAAAACTTGACTGCTGACATGCAAAACACTTTGGGTCTGTATTAACAGTGGACTAACAGTGGACCAAAATATAGTTTTTGAGTGGATTTTTCCTTTAAGCCTGCACACAGTCCTGCAGGACCAGAGTCAGCCTACCGTCTCCTGAGTTAAAGTGGTCATTGAGTAGATGAAACCAAGTTGAAAGGCTTTGACTCCTCATTAGGGCTTTGCACCATTAGTGATTGGTATGAGGTTGTGGTTATGACGTGGGTGAAGGGCTTTGGACTATGCTGAGTAGGAGCTGGAACAGCAGGGGGTCATTCCATTGGCCCAATCCTGGGCCCCCCTAATCCCAGCTCCCTTTGAAGAGAGGCTTGAAAGCTGTCACTGTGCCAAGAGGCTCGTCGACCACTGAGCCAGCCCATCACTCTAATGCAAGTCATTCAAAGCCACGGGAGTGACCCAATTAGGCGGAAGTGTCGTTGATGTGGGGCTAATTATAAAGGAATGAAGGAAGGAGGTAGAAAATAAATCAAGAGAGAGGAAAGTTAGAAAGAGACCGTAGAGGTAGTTGCCAAGAGATGGTTTAAAGGAAACGTCTACGGAGATGATGAGGAGAGGGGTTTTGGTGTTGACTTGGTGATGAGCCATCAACCACTGAGTCTCTGTCTGGTTTTATTGACAAACTATGTGAAGGCCTTTGAATAAAGATATGGTCATGAATCACTGAGTCAATTCATTTGAATCTAATCAATGTAGGGAATGGAAAATGATGCATGAACAACAACAGACAATTCTACAATTCATACTGAGTAATTCACTACAATGACTTTAACCGTCGCCTTCTTATCCGTCTTCATAAGAAACATCTTGTTTAAGACTTTGGTCTTTCAGTCGGAGACTCCGCTGAGTTGTAGAAGACCACTAAAGTATTTTGTGAGTGACAGGGTTGACAAAGTGTTTTGGGCGTGACAGTGTTAACGGGCAGTAACCTACCTTGGAGCTCTTTGTCTCCCTTCATCCATCTGATGGTGGCGGCGGGCTTGCTGCCCATGGCGGTGCAGGTCATCTCTGTCTCATTGCCCTCGATTACCTGCCCCTCCCGGGACTCGATGATTGGGTTGCCTGGAGGGACTGGCAGGGGGGACAAATAGACACAGTGTTTAAGAAACTTGGGACATAAATCACCCTAAAAACCAGGGGGTTTAAACCACCATCTTAGATGTCTTAACCATTTTTGGAAATACTTTGAGATAAATCAGATTGACTACAGTCGTTTTGATGTAAACAAAACTAAGTTATATTTAAGAGCGCGTATCCAAGTCAGAATCGGCACCTATCAGCTTTTGGCAAAAGGCTCCACACAAAAAAAAGAATAATCACTCACTTTATTATAAAGCCCCTATGCTGACAATACCCCTGCCTTGGCCCAGACACACAGATCCAAGCCAGAACCAGTCTCCCCATTTCCTCCTTGTGAACACTTTCAGATCACAATCATTCCCCGCATCCCGCTGTCAAACTTCATTGCCAAAATGCCATCATTATGTCTAAGTGCGTGCTCTTTTTTCAAGCACGTTTTGTATGTCGCATTGTATAATACGCACACAATGTAATTTCCCCTCAAAAACCCTGTGAGGATGCACAGTGGAGAACTGGATGGGTGCTGGGTTTTGATTGGCGTGGCTCTTGAAGTGTTTCTGCATTGACGCCAAATACGGCTGTGAGCTGAAGACAATGTTCGTCAACTAGCTTGACAAGGTTTAGATTGAAGCCATTCTGTTGGCTTTGGATTGTTTTGTATGTATGCTTACAAAACATGACATCATGAAAGTGACATATAAAACATATTTTGCTTTCAATGAAATGGCCTCATCCCTAAAAGCGAGACTTTTATTCAATTCATGCTTTGCACATTGGCTCGACACCTTGATGACTGTTTTTGTTTGTCCTTTATTATCATTATTGAAACCCTGCACTTATCTTCTGTCACAAAAACAGAGTGAAGAGAAATGGTTCAAGTTTGTCTCTGAGTGCAAAAGTGAGTGAGAGAAGGTTACCTTAAGATACAACTGTGGGATCACCCACTCCATCGGTCTTTGATGTGCCAGTGATAGCTGTGTGTGTGTGTGTGTGTGTGTGTGCGTGTGTGCGTGCGTGTACATGTTTTACTATACTTGTATCAGAAGTCTTCACAAGAATAGAAAACCAACTAAAATTCTGAATAGTGAAGACATTTTGCCAGTCCTCACTTGTAAAAAGGCTATTTTAGGCTTAGGGATTAGGTTTAGGTTTAGAATTAGGGGTTAGTGGTTAGGTTTAGGAGTTAGGTTTAGAGTTAAGGTTAGGCTTAAGGTTAGGGTAAGGGTTAGATTTAGGGAAAACAGTATTTTGAATGGGAATCAATTGTTGATATAAGTCTCCACTGAAGCTGGAGACTTATATCTCCCTCTCTAACTTTAAGCATCAGCTGTCAGAGCAGTTTACCGATCACTGTACCTGTACACAGCCCATCTGTAAATAGCACATCCCCATAATGTTTCTTTTTTTGTTGTTGCTCTTTTGCACCCGAATATCTCTACTTGCACATCATCATCTGCACATCTATCACTCCAGTGTTAATGCTAAATTGTAATTATTTTGCCTCTATGGCCTATTTATTGCCTTACCTCCCTAATCTTACTACATTTGTACACACTGTACATATATTTTTCTATTGTGTTATTGACTGTACCTTTGTTTATCCCATGTGTAACTCTGTGTTGTTGTTTTTGTCGCACTGCTTTGCTTTATCTTGGCCAGATCGCAGTTGTAAATGAGAACTTGTTCTCAACTGGCCTACCTGGTTAAATAAAGGTGAAATATAAAAATAAATACAAATAAAAGTGTGTGTAGTCATACTCAGCACAGTGATGTCAGCGTAGGCCTCCTGTGGAGGGTCTGTGTACAGCTGGCACACGTATCTCCCCTCGTCAGACAGGGTCACGTTGGACAGAGACACCCGCAGCTCATTGTCCGAGAAGTTCACCAGCTGGAAGCGGGCATCTTTCAGGGCTGAACGGTCAAAGAAAGAGAGATAGGGGGAGAAAGAGGGAGAGAGAGAAAAGGAGCGATAGAACAGGGGTAGGTCAAAAGAGTGTCATTGTTATGCACTGACTATGAAAATGACTGTCGACCTACTAGGTGAGAGTATACAGTAAGTGTGTATCTTTGAGTGGAGTTCCAGGGGGAGTTTCAAGAGTTAAAGTATGAGGTAAAGTCTACAAACACGTGGTCGCAATATGCTCACTCCCACACTTCCGACTCTAGTCCATCACATCCAGCAAACCTTGCTTGCCCCCTATGGAGAGAGCTCACACAGAGGGATGCTAACCAAACCAAACAACAAACGCCAGTCCTAACTTTGAGGTCTTCGTATCCAGCTCAGGGTCCCTCACCTAATTAGAACAGCAGTGTGTGTTGAATGTCACACACACACACACACACACACACACACACACACACACACACACAAGCTCGCAGACTAATGAGCAGTCCATCAGTGGTTTGTTTTGCCTTGGATCACGCGATGGAGAATGCCAACGTCTGGTTAAGATGAAACCTTCGCCCCACCAACCCCAACAGATTGACAGCGGCCATTTATTGCTCTCTGTGTCTTCTTCCCCTCCCCAAGCCACGTTTATTCTCACGCACAGCAGCCCAGTTCAAAAGAGCAAAACCAACAACATAAAAAGAGGTAGCGTGAATAAATACATAAATAAATGGAAACAAATAGCAAAATGATCGGGCATCATTACAGTTTGCAGCGGCGGGCACATGAAAGCCAGGGATGTGATGGCGATGGGGGATGGGTGAAGCTGATTGTTCTTGGTTCCAGCTGGTTAGCCGTGCTCTTTTGCTTTAATTCCAAAAGCTTGGGAAAAAGGGAAAAAAAGGAGGAGGAGAGCAAGAGAGGCTGTCAGTCAAAAGATTTTACTGAGTTACAGCTCATATAAGGACATCAGTCAAATTAAATAAATTCATTAGGTCGTAATTGATGCCTTTCACATGACTGGGGATACAGATATGCATTTGTTGGTCACAGATACCTTAAAAAAAAAGGTAGGGGCATAGGTCAGAAAACCAGTCAGTATCTGGTGTGACCACCATTTGCCTCATGCAGTGCAACACATCTCTTTTGCATAGAGTTGATCAGGCTGTTGACTGTGGCATGTGGAATGTTGTCCCACTCCTCTTCAATGGCTGTGCGAAGTTGGTGAATATTGGCCGGAACTGGAACAAGCTGTCGTACACGTCGATCCAGAGCATTCCAAACATGCTCAATGGGTGACATGTCTGGTGAGTATGCAGGCCATGGAAGAACTGGGACATTTTCAGCTTTCAGGAATTGTGTACAGATTCTTGTGACATGGGGCCTTACAATATCATGCTGAAACATGAGGTGGTGGTGGCGGATGAATGGCACGACAATGAGCCTCAGGATCTCGTCACGGTATCTCTGTGCATTCAAATTGCCAACGATAAAATGCAATTGTGTTCGTTGTCCATAGCTTATGCCTGCCCATAACATAACCCCACCGCCACCATTGGGCACTCAGTTCACAACGTCGACATCAGCAAACCGCTAGCCCACACGACGCCATACACGCTGTTTGCCATCTGCCCGGTATAGATAAACCGGGATTCATCCGTGAAGAGCACACTACTCCAGCAAGCAAGTGGCCATCGAAGGTGAGCATTTACCCACTGAAGTCGGTTACGACGCCTAACTGCAGTCAGGTCAAGACCCTGGTGAGGACAATGAGCACGCATATGAGCTTCCCTGAGACGGTTTCTGACAGTTTGTGCAGAAATTCTTCGGTTGTGCAAACCCACAGTTTCATCAGCTGTCCGGGTGGCTGGTCTCAGAGGATCCTGTAGGTGAAAAATCCAGATGTGGAGGTCCTGGGCTGGCGTGGTTACACGTGGTCTGCAGTTGTGTCAGGTTGTGTCAGGTTGGACGTACTGCCAAATTCTCTACAACGACGTTGGAGGAGGCTTATGGTAGAGAACATTTAGCTCTCTGGCAACAGCTCTGGTGGACAGCAAGCATGCCAATTGCATGCTAAATTGTAGTCTCAATGTCAACAGTGAAGAGGCAACTCCGGGATGCTGGCCTTCTAGGCAGAGTTGCAAAGAAAAAGCCATATCTCAGACTGGCCAATAAAAATAAAAGATTAAAATAGTTAAAAGAACACATACACTGGACAGAGGAACTCTGCCTAGGAGGGCAGCGTCCCGGAGTTGCCTCTTCACTGTTGACGTTGAGACTGGTGTTTTGAGGGTACTATTTAATGAAGCTGCCAGTTGAGGACTGTGAGGTGTCTGTTTCTCAAACTAAACACTCCAATGTACTTGTCCTCTTGCTCAGTTGTGCACCAGGGCCTCCCACTCCTCTTTCTTTTCTGGTTAGAGACAGTTTGTGTTGTTCTGTGAAGGGAGTAGTACACAGTGTTGTACCAGATCTTCAGTTTCTTGGCAATTTCTTGCGTGGAATAGCCATCATTTCTCAGAACAAGAATAGAGTGACGAGTTTCAGAAGAAAGTTATTTGTTTCTGGATATTTTGAGCCTGGAACTGAACCCACAAATGCTGATGCTCCAGATACTCAACTAGTCTAAAAGCCAGTTTTATTGCTTCTTTAATCAGAACAACAGTTTTCAGCTGTGCTAACATAATTGCATAAGGGTTTTCTAATGATCAATTAGCCTTTTAAAATGATAAACTTGGATTAGCTAACACAACGTGCCACTGGAACACAGGAGTGACGGTTGCTGATAATGGGCCTCTGTAGGCCTATGTAGATATTCCATTCAAAATCATCTGTTTCCAGCTACAATAGTCATTTACAACATTAACCATGTCTACACTGTATTTCTGATCAATTTGATGTTATTTTAATGGACAAAAAATGAGCTTTTCTTTAAAAAACAAGGACATTTCTAAGTGACCCCAAACTTTTGAAAGGTAGTGTATACCAACAACACAGATGTGGCTTTGGCCAAAAAACAGAGAGAATTGGAGGTGGTGAGAAACTGAATACTGATACATTTTTGGACGGTACAACAGTGTTAGGGCTTGACAACACAAAAGCTCTGTGTTCAACAGGGAACATAGCCTTTCACTAGCGCAGTGGTGTTGTTCCTGGACACAAGCGTCGCCATGTTGTGAGGGTTCAGTGGCCCGCCATGTCCCCTTTAACTCGCAACAACGGCGCCCGCCCGCGACATCTAGCTCACCACGGGGGAGCCCGGGAATGGACACGCAGCGTGTCCCCACTAGCTCCTGCCGCAGCAGTGCTGTCCAATGGGGTATGTTCAAGGAAAACAAAGGCACTAGAAGTGGAAAGCAATTCCACTAAAGAAAACTAATTGAAAAAGAAAGTATTTCGATGTTGATTCGTTCTTTCATTTCCTTTAGTTTGGCAGAGGGTTTCTCAGATAATGTACTTCTTGGAAGGTACAAACAGAGGGGCAGACAGAAGTGGGCAAGAAAAGGCAATGACAACACAGTAAAAACAAGTGTAGAGAGACTGGTGAGGCAACAAACACTTGATCAAAACAATATGTGGGAATATGATTCAGTGGCAAGGAACAGGGAGAAAAACAGACAAAGAAGAACAAGGACAAGGAAACAATGGGAAATAGCCCAGTCACACAGCAGGGTTGGAAACCGCAGTACATTTCAGACGGAATAATAGATATGGGCGGTAAAGAAAAGGCAAGCAGGACGCTTCGCAAACAAATGAATTCCAGTAATGTCAAAGCATGCCTGGCGAGGTATTTCTGAGGTATTTCTCCCGATCTCCTTCTTCTTTGGGTTCAGACGTGCTACAAGATGGAGGATGACCACTCTCCATTTCTTCTCTTTTCCACCCCTTTCTCCCTCATCATGAGTTCGGGCTGAGGAGAGACAGAGCAATTCTGACAATCGTAATTAGCATGGAAGCATGCCTGCCGGGAGGATTTTGGTAACAATAATGAAAACAAAGTCTTTGGATTAAGTGGAGATGGGGGGGTGTCGCCAAGCAAGTCTCAAAACACAGCAGTAGACTATTCCTGCTGATTCAAACTTGAATACAGTAGCTATAGGAGTTTCAAAACTAGCACATTTATTTTATGTAACACCCAGACAAGGCAGAGTCTTGGAGGAACGTTTGTACTGTATACATTTTATTTTAGGGAATGTATATGTTTAATTTCTATGGTGGTCTTGAATTAGATTGTGAAAACCAAAGTCAATGTTCTTCATGCAGCCTCTCTACAACCAAACAAACCGCCTCTCTATGAAAATGAATAAACAGCTTTATTCAAAATAAAACTGATTCACTGTTCACATTGCAAGAGTATTCAAAAAACATAATTGGTTTTGGAGGGTATTGCATCCCTCAATTCGGCTCTTTTGTTATTTACCTCGTATCAGAAGGCCCCAAGCCATCTCATGAATAAAGTGATCCTACTTAGGTATGAAATAGTATGAAATAATAAAACAGAGGACTTTCTGTCCAAGATTTCAAATTCATTTGCCTGGGTCAGATCAACGCGGACAATGCCATTTTTTTTAAATGCCACTCATTTCCATTCGCGAGGGGTGGACAGTCGCCTAAAGTGGTGTTGAATATACATTGCTTATTTTCGTGTTATCACAAATAGCCAAAGGTCTGTTCGGCACCGTCAAGGAAACGGATGATGGGGCTCAAAAGGCTGCACAAACACACCCAGCCAAATCCATTGAGTCCTGCCAATCTCTGCATTGAAATGAAGCTGACTGTAAACACAAAAGGGGGGAAAATAAACTCCAATTCATAGCAGAGCAAAAAATATATATAAAGATGAGATAAACTCAACTTTGATGGCTGCAATGGGTTATTCATTTCTTCTATCTTTCTTTCTTTTCTCCCTCTCTCATTGTATATAATTTGCGTCGTTTCTCCCTGGTTTCATCGAGGAGGGCTGGCTCCAGCTTCTTGGAGACGAGCTTCTGGGTTCTTCCTAAGTGGCGGCAATCAATTCTGATTAGTGGGCCCGGCTACTTTTTGAGAGGAGCCCATTAAAGTTTTATTAAGGAGCGAGAGAGGGTGAAGGTAGGTGGGGGAGGGTAATTTGGCTCCTCTGACAGACCCCCACCACACACATACACGCACATATGCAGACACGATACACTCGCGCACACACACTTCAAGCGTCTTGGCGCCCAACCTTCCTCTTCTCCCATGGCCCTTTCGCTGATTCCATGCGGTTTTCTCACCTTTGAACGGCGCTGGAGAGAGACACCTTTAAATGATAAAGCGAGGGGCGGAAAGATCAGAAAGGGTGAACTTTTGGCTTGGCTGCTGCCGTCCCCTTAATGGCCGAGTCAGTGCCTTGAAAAACCAGAGGAGATGAAGGTGAGGTCTTCATTAAGAGATTAGGAGCTGTAGTGGTCAAGGTAAGGTAAAGGTGTCCATTCGTAATGCAGAGGCTGCTTTCAGACAGGTACAATCCGGGGCCCAGGGGACTCCGCACACACCCGCGGTCCCTGGCCTTCAAAGGTATGTCTGTCCACCCACTGCACAGGTATCAAGTGTCTGCCTCTTCACTGTGAATGCCAGTCCAAAAGCGTGTGTGTGTGTCTCTTAACTTGCTAAGTGTGCCTACAGTATATCATTGTGTGTGTGTGTGTGTGTGTGTGTGTGTGTGTGTGTGTGTGCAGAGGGCTAAGCCTGGGAGCAGGTGAGGCCCCCTCACCACACAGGGCTATGACCGCTCCCTTGAAGTGGGGTCACAGGATGTCAATGTCAAAGCTCTCTCCTCTCTTTCTCTCTCTCCTTTTTTCCCCCAATATGGATTTAGTTGGAGGGGCCCAATATGATATTCCAGGGGAGGCTGGTAGCAGAGCCAAGCTATAATTAAACAGTGCAGCTGCAGTGAAATGCCAGAGTGTTCTTGGGAAAAGATCACAAGAGATCAAGGCGCCCCGTCAAAAGATGAGATGCCCTTGACAGCCAGCTGTGGGCTTGGTATTTGGTGCCCCAGCGAAACAGAAAAACACGAGGCGCGATTTATGCATGCGATTGGGATCTTGAGGACATGGCTGAGTGGCTGTGTAGGTGTGTGAGGAAGAGTTTGTGTTGGTGCGAAGGGAGGGAGGGACACAGCGTTGGATGCGTCAGAGATAGATGGGAGACCTTCCGAGGACGTGGCTGCTTCTCTGTGTGTGTGTGTGTGAGTGTGTGTACACTCATGCCTGAAGTCTCTGAAGTAGACAGAAGGAGAACTTGGGAACTTGTTGCAAAAGTGTGCGTACATTAGGGCTATACAGTGTATTTGTGTGTGTGGGTGTATATCCAACCTCTTCAAATGAATGTGTGTGCGAGTGGAGAGTACTACACTGTACAAAAAAAAGAAAACACAACATGCAAACATTTCAAATATTTGACTGAGTTACACTTAATATAAGGAAATCAGTCAATTGAAATCAATTCCTTAGGCCCTAATCTATGGATTTCACATGACTGGGAACACAGATATACATCTGTTGGTCACAGTTACCTTAAAAAAAAGTTAAGGGCATGGATCAGAAAACCAGTCAGTATCTGGTGTGACCACCATTTGCCTCATTCAGCGCAACACATATCCTTCACATAGTTGAACAGGCTGTTGATTGTGGCATGTTGAATGTTGTCCCACTCATCTTCAATGGCTGTGCGAAGTTGCTGGATATTGGCGGGAACTGGAACGCGCTGTAGTGCACGTCAATCCAGAGCATCCCAAACATGCTCAAGGTGAGTATGTTGAGTGAGTATGCAGGCCATGGAAGAATTGGGACATTTTCGGCTTCCAGGAATTGTGAACAGATCTTTGCGACATGGGGAAGTGCGTTATCATGCAGAAACATGAGGTGATTGCGGCAGATGAATGGCACGACAATGGGCCTCAGAATCTCGTCATGGTATCTCTGTGCATTCCACTTCCCAACTCAACCGTCACAATGGGGCACTCTGTTCACAACGTTTACATCAGAAAACCGCTCACTCCCACACGACGCCGTGCATGCTGTCTGCCATCTGCCCGGTACAGTTGAAGCCGGGATTCTTCCATGAAGCGTGCCAGTGGCCATCCAACGTGCCAGTGGCCATCAAAGGTGAGCATTTTCCCACTGAAGTCAGATCAAGACCCTGGTGAGGACACAATGAGCACGTAGATGAACATCCCTGAGACAGTTCTTGACAGATTGTCCGCGTGGCTGGTCTCAGACGATCCCACATGTGAAGAAGCCAGATGTGGAGACCCTGGGCTGGTGTGGTTACACATGGTCTGCGGTTGTGAGGCTGGTTGGACGTACTGACAAATTCTCTAAAACAACGTTGGAGGCGGCTTAAGGTAGAGAAATGAACATTCAATTATGTGGCAACAGCTCTGGTGGTGCTGTTGCCAGATAACGTGCACAAAATTTGATTGAAATAAGCTTTTTGTGCATATAGAACATTTCTGGGATCTTTTATTTCAGGTCATGAAACATGGGACCAATACTTTACATGTTCCGTTTATATTTCTGTTCAGTATAATAACATCTGTAGCAAATTTGAGGAAAACGCTACTGAAGTTCTAGTACACGTGCTTCAAAAACTCTCGACCACGGGTACACGTCATTCTGGGTTGGCTACAAGGTCTTTTCCCCGACCTCCGTTCGTCAAATCTGATCACAACTCTAATCTGCTCCTCCTTTCCTATAGGCAGAAACTCAAACAGGAAGTACCCGTGCTAAGGTCAATTCAACACTGGTCTGATCAATCGGAATCCATGCTTCAAGATTTTTATTGATCAACCGGACCGAGATATGTTCCGGGTTGACTCTGAGAATAACATTGACAAGGTGACTGAGTTCATCAGGAAGTGTATAGGGGATGTTGTTCCCACTGACAATTAAAACCTACCCAAACCAAAAACCGTGGCTAGATGGCAGCATTCGCGCAAAACTGAAAGCCCGAACCACCGCATTTAACCATGGCAAGGTGACTGGGAATATGGTCGAATACAAACGGTGCAGTTATGCCCTCCGTAATGCAATCAAACAGCAAAACATTAGTACAGAGACAAAGTGGAGTCGCAATTCAACGGCTCAGACAGGTACAGTTGAAGTCGGAGATTTACATACACTTAGGTTGGAGTCATTAAAACTCATTTTTCAACCACTCCACAAACTTCTTGTTAACAAACTATAGTTTTGGCAAGTCAGTTAGGACATCTATTTTGTGGATGACAAGTAATTTTTCCAACAATTGTTTACAGACAGATTATTTCACTGTATCACAATTCCAGTGGGTCAGAAGTGTACATAGACTAAGTTGACTGTGTGTCACGCCCTGGCCATAGAGCGGGTTTTATTCTCTATTTTGGTTAGGCCAGGGTGTGACTAGGGTGGGCATTCTATGTCCTTTTTTCTATGTTTTGTATTTCTTTGGTTTGGCCGGGTATGGTTCTCAATCAGGGACAGCTGTATATCGTTGTCTCTGATTGGGAGCCATACTTAGGCAGCCTGTTTTCTTTTGGGTTTTGTGGGTGGTTACTTTCTGTTTAGTTCATGTTCCTGACAGAACTGTTTAGCTGTCGTTCGTTTTCTTGTTTTGTTGAAAGTGTTCTATTAAAAGTTAATGTTGAGCACTCACCACGCTGCGCCTTGGTCTACTCCTTTCGATGGCCGTTACACTGTGCCTTTAAACAGCTTGGAACATTTCAGAAAAGTATGGCATGGCTTTAGAAGCTTCTGATAGGCTAATTGACATAATTTGAGTCAATTGGAGGTGTACCTGTGGATGTATTTCAAGGCCGACCTTCAAACTCAGCGCATCTTTGCTTGACATCATGGGAAAATCAAAAGAAATCAACCAAGACCTCAGAAAAAAAAGGTTCATCCTTGGGAGCAATTTCCAAACACCTGAAGGTACCATGTTCATCTGTACAAACAATAGTATGCAAGTATAAACACCATGGGACCACGCAGACGTCATACCACTCAGGAAGGAGACGCGTTCTGTCTCCTAGAGATGAACGTACTTTGGTGGGAAAAGTGCAAATCAATCCCAAAACAACAGTAAAGGACCTTGTAAAGATGCTGGAGGAAACAGGTACAAAAGTATCTATATCCACAGGAAAACAAGTCCTATATCGACATAACCTGAAAGGCCACTCAGCAAGGAAGAAGCCACTGCTCCAAAATCGCCATAAAAAAGCCAGTCTACGGTTTGCAACTGCACATGGGGACAAACATCGTACTTTTTGGAGAAATGTCCTCTGGTCTGATGAAACAAAAATAGAACTGTTTGGCCATAATGACCATCATTATGTTTGCAGGAAAAAGGGGGAGGCTTGCAAGCCGAAGAATACCATCCCAACCGTGAAGAACGGGGGTGGCAGCATCATGTTGTGGGGTTGCTTTGCTGCAGGAGGGACTGGTGCACTTCACAAAATAGATGGCATGATGAGGGGAAATTACGCGGATATAATGAAGCAACATCTCAAGACATCAGTCATGAAGTTAAAGCTTGGTCGCAAATGGGTCTTCCAAATGGACAATGACCCCAAGTATACTTCCAAAGTTGTGGCAAAATGGCTTAAGGACAACAAAGTCAAGGTATTGGAGTGGCCATCACAAAGCCCTGACCTCAATCCTAAAGAAAATATGTGGGCAGAACTGAAAAAGCATGTGCGAGCAAGGAGGCCTACAAACCTGACTCAGTTACACCAGCTCTGTAGGAGGAATGGGCCAAAACTCACCCAACTTATTGTGGGAAGCTTGTGGAAGGCAACCTGAAACGTTTGACCCAAGTTAAACAATTTAAAGGCAATGCTACTAAATACTAATTGAGTGTATGTAAACTTCTAACGCACTGGGAATGTGATGAAAGAAATAAAAGCTGAAATAAATCATTCTCTCTTCTGTTATTCTGACATTTCACATTCTTAAAATAAAGTGGTGATACTAACAGACCTAAGACAGGGAATTTTTAGTAGGATTAAATTTCAGGAATTGTGAAAAACTGAATTTAAATGAATTTGGGTAAGGTGTATGTAAACTTCCGACTTCAGCTGTATGTGGCGGGGACTCCAGACAATCAAAGGGAAAACCACCCACGTCGCGGACACTGACATCTTGCTCACGGACAAGCAAAACACCTTCACCTGCTTTGAGGATAACACAGTGCCATCGACCGGGCCTACTCCCGAGGACTGTGGGTTCTCGTTCTCCGTGGCTGACGTGTGTAAGACATTTAAGCGTATTAACCCTCGCCAGGCTGCTGGCCCAGAAGGCATCCCTAGCCGTGTTCTCAGAGCATGTGCAGACCAGCTGGTTGGAGTGTTTACGG
Organism: Salmo trutta; assembly: GCF_901001165.1. Taxonomy (NCBI): domain Eukaryota; kingdom Metazoa; phylum Chordata; class Actinopteri; order Salmoniformes; family Salmonidae; genus Salmo; species Salmo trutta. The sequence goes on from NC_042971.1 coordinate 26,762,826, forward strand.
ACATATTCAATCTCTCCCTATGCCAGTCTGCTGTCCCCACTTGATTCAAGATGTCCCCCATTGTTCCTGTACCCAAGCAAAGGTAGCTGAACTAAATGACTATCGCTCTGTAGCACTCAATTCTGTCATCATGGAGTGCTTTGAGAGGCTGGTTCAGGATCATATCACCTCCACCTTACACCCTAGACCCACTCTAATTTGCATAACGCCCCAATAGATCCACAGACAATGCAATCGCCATCGCACTGCACACTGCCCTATCCCATCTGGACAAGAGGAATACCTATGTAAGAATGCTGTTCATTGACTACAGCTCAGCCTTCAACATCATAGAACCCTCCAAGCTCATTAAGTTCGGGGTCCTGGGTCTGAACCCCGCCCTGTGCAACTGGATCATGGACTTCCTGACGGGCCGCCCCCAGGTGGTGAAGGTAGGAAACAACACCTCCATAATACTGATCCTCCTCCTGTTCACCCATGACTGCATGGCCACGCACGCCTCCAACTCAATCATCAAGTTTGTAGACGACACAGCAGTAGTGGGCCTGATTACCAACAATGACGAGGTAGCCTACAGGGAGGAGGTGAGGGCCCTGGCGGAGTGATGCCAGGAAAATAACCTCTACCTCAACGTTAACAAAACAAAGGACCTAATCGTACACCCCCATCCACATCATCGGGACCACAGTGGAGAAGGTCAAAAGCTTCAAGTTCCTTGGCGTACACATCACTGACAATTTGAAATGGTCCACCCACACAGACAGTGTGGTGAAGATGGGGCAACAGTGCCTTTTCAACCTCAGGAGGCTGAAGAAATTTGGCTTGGCCCCTAAGACCCTAACAAACTTTTATTGATGCACAACTGAGAGCATCTTGTCTGGCTGTATCACTGCCTGGTACAGAAACTGCACCGCCTGCAACTGCATGGCTCTCTAGAGAGTGGTGTGCTCTGCCCAACGCATCACCGGGGGCACACTGCCTGCCCTCCAGGACACCTACAGCACCCGACGTCACAGGAAGGCCAAAAAGATCATCAATGACATCCATCCAAGCCACGGCCTGTTCACCCTGCTATCATCCAGAAGGCAAGGTTAGTACAGGTGCATCAAAGTGGGGACCGAGAGACTGAAAAACAGCTTCTATCTCAAGGCCATCAGACTGCCATCACTAGCTGGCTACCACACGGTTACTCAACCGTGCAACTTAGAGTCACTTTAAAAATGGAACACCGGTCACCTTAATAATGTTTACATACTGTTTTTTTCATTTCATATGTATATACTGTATTCTACTGTATTCTAGTCAATGTCACACCGACAATGCTCGTCCTAATATTTATATTTCTTAATTCCATTCTTTTACTTAAAGATTTGTGTGTATTGTTGCGAACTGTTAGATACTACAGCACTGTTAGAGTTAGGAACACAAGCATTTTACTACACTCACAATAACATCTGCTAAATATGTGACCAATAAAAATTTGTGGTGGACCATTCTTGATACACACAGGAAACTGTTGAGTGGAAAAACCCAGCAGCGTTGCAGATCTTGACACAAACCGGTGTGCCTGGCACCTACTACCATACCCCATTCAAAGGCACTTAAATATTTTGTCTTACTAATTCACCCTCTGAATGGCACACATACGCAATCCATGTTTCAATTGTCTCAAAGCTTAAAAAAATCCTCCCCTTCATCTACACTGATTGAAGTGTATTTAACAAGGGACATCAATAAGGGATCATAGCTTTCACCTGGTCAGTCTATGCCATGGAAAGAGCATGTGTTCTTAATGTTTTGTACACTCAGTGTAACAGGCCTATCTATTTCCAAGGTGTGTGTGTGTATGCTTGTCTCTGTGTGTGTGTGGGTGAATGTATGCATGTCTGTGTGTATGTGTGGTACTCACGTCGGACGTCTCTGAAATAGATTGTCTGTCTGTTGGGGTTGAGGAGCTGGATGACCGAGTCGTCGTTGTTCTTCACCCGGCAGCTGATGACGGCCACCTCTCCCTCCACCACCGCCACATTGTCCGTCACCAGGTTCTGACTCTGGACTGCAGGGCACAGACAGAGACAAACACTCATCATTACAACTGGCAGGCTGTGTGCAGTATAGTTTTTCAAACCAACGAAGCCAAGCCAAGCCAAGCCAAGAAAAACCAAGCTGTACTTAACCTGGTTAGACATCCACCATAGTTGCTGGAACTGTGCTAAAAAGGTGTGAAAATATTATATCTGAGTGAGCACAATTTGGTTTGTATGGATTGAATTCAAGTATTACTACCTTTTGATATTATTCCCCTACTTGTTGGAGATCAACAACAACATGTTATGTATACCCACTTAAATCAAAATAAGCCCTAAAGTTCTCTCTAATACTCCAAAGCAACCGCAAAGAAGAGTGGGGAGAAACCCCAGCAGAGTTAGGTGACAAATGATGTACTTGCTTCTTCAAGTCAGCGTGTATTAGGGATTAACACGGGTAACCAGGATTCCGGGACTGTCCAGGGACCACTCTTCACATTTCCCGAAAAAATTAAATGACAAGACCTGGGAAATGACAACATTTTACCCCAATGTCGCACTAATGCAATTCCACAACATGTGCAGGACATTATTCAAACAGGTTGTCGCATGAGCTTCGCGTATTTACTTCACACAAAGTTGCCATAAATTCAAAGCACACGCATAATTGACACTGACGGACTGCAGATAAGACCCGAATACAGTTTAGAGTTCTCATCATCTCCCAAGTGGCGCAGCGGTCTAAGGCACTGCAACGCAGTGCTAGAAGCGTCACTACAGACGCAGGTTCAGCACAGCTGGCTGCGACCGGGAGACCCATGAGGCGGCGCACAATTGACCCAGCGTCGTCCAGGTTAGGGGAGGGTTTGGCCGGACGGGAAGTCCTTGTCCCTTTGTGCTATAGCGACTCCTGTGGCGGGCCGGGAGCATGCAAGCTGACATGGTCACTGTGCGGGCCGTGGGGGGGGGGGCAGGACAGGACCGGGTTTGGCAAACCCTGACTTATATGATAATTTCAGGCACCATTTTGATTTGGACAGCATCATCACAATGCTTTGAGACAAGCGTGGGGGACTCCTCTAGATAAATCAATCAATGTCAGATCTTTGTTTTCACTGAATCTCCATTTAAATATTTGGTAAAAATTTGGCTGGGGAAATGTTAGATAAGTTGAGGTGAGTGCTAATGATCATCTTTATTCTAGTTTGCTCATGTACATTGCCTTCGAAAGGATTCAGACCATTTTACTTTTTCCACATTTTGTTACGTTACAGGCTTATTCTAAAATGGATAAAAAAAATGCTCAGCAATCTACATACAATACCCCATAATGACAAAGCGAAAACACTTTTTTGCAAAATTGTGCAAATTTATACAAAATAAAAAAACAAAAATACCTTATTAAAAATACCGTATTCAAACCCTTTGCTATGAGACTCGAAATTGAGCTCAGGTGCAATCCTGTTTCAATTGATCATCCTTGAGAAGTTTCTACAACTTGATTGTAGTCCACCTGTGGTAAATTCAATTGATTGGAAATTATTTGGAAAGGCACACACCTGTCTATATAAAGTTCCACAGTTGACAGTCCATGTCAGAGCCAAAACCAAGTCATGAGGTCGAACCAAATTGTTCGCAGAGCACCGAGACAGGATTGTGTTGTGTTGAGGTACAGATCTGTTGTAGGGCACCAACAAATGTCTGCAGCATTGAAAGTCCCCAACAAATGTTTGCAGCATTGAAGGTTCCCAAGAAAACTGTGGCTTCCAGCTTTCATAAATGGAAGAAGTTTGGAACCATCAAGACTCTTCCTAATGCTGGCCACCGGGCCAAACTGAGCAATCGGGGGAGAAGGGCATTGGTCAGGGAGGTGACCAAGAACCCGATGGTCAGTCTGACAGAGCTCTAGAGTTCCTCTTTGGAGATGGGAGAACCTTCCAGAAGGACAACCATCTCTACAGCACCCCACCAATCAGGCCTTTATGGTAGAGTGGCCACACCTCAGTAAAAGGCACATCACAGCCCGCTTGGAATTTGCCAAACTGCAACAAAAGACTTTCAGAAAAGAGATTCTCTGGTCTGATGAAACCAAGATGGAACTCTTTGGCCTAAATGCCAAGCGTCACTTCTAGAGGAAACCTGGCACCATCCCTATGCTGAAGCATGGTGGTGGCAGCATCATGCTGAGGGGATGTCTTTCAGGGGCTTGGAGACTAGTCAGGATCGAGGGAAAGATGAACGGAGCAAAGTACTGAGATCCTTGATGAAACCTGCTCCAGAGCTCTCAGGACCTCAGACTGGGCGACGGGTTCACCTTCCAACAGGACAACAACCCTAAGCACACAGCCAAGACAATGAAGGAGTGGCTTTGGGACAAGTCTCTGAATGTCCTTGAGTGGCCCAGCCAGAGCCCGGACTTGAACCCGATCAAATATCTCTGGAGAAACCTGAAAATAGCTGTGCAGCGACGCTCCCCATCCAACCTGACAGACTTTGAGAGGGTCTGCAGAGAAGAATGGGAGAAACTCCCCAAATACATGTGTGTCAAGCTTATAGCGTCATATCCAAGAAGACTCAAGGCTGTAATCACTGCCAAAGGTGCTATAACAAAGTACTGAGTAAAGGGTCTGAATACTTATGTAAATGTAATATTTCAGTTTATGTTTTTAATAAAGTAGCAAACATTTCTAAAATCCTGTTTTTGCTTTGTCATTATGGGGTATTGTGCGTAGATTAATGAGGGGGAAAAAACTATTTTATTAATTTCAGTAAGGCTGTAACAAAATGTGGAAAAAGTCAAGGGGTCTGAATACTTTTCCGTGCGCACTGTACAGTATTAGCTGATCCAATTTTTTATGATCAGAAACATTTAGCATACACTTGATTTAGACTACAATTTTGCATTATTGATCTATTGACTCACATAGCAGCCTTAAATAAGCTATTTTCCTATCATCAGTCCCACTGAAACCCAACATCCTGACTCACATGAAAATTCCTCATTTTATTCTGTAATCCATAGGTAGCATTATCAAAGCACCTCTCACGTATGCATGTCAAAATACAGCTATAACATTTACCCCGCTTTTCTGCACTGTTTCATGTTGCTGCCATTGAGAGCTTCGGTATTGAATTTGTGATCAACAAACGGTATGAGGGTAGATATGGGATTTTTGTAATGTTTTTAACAGAGTTGGTCCCCGTTAAGACACCTTGCTATTTAAACAATTTCCTCTCTTTATCGCCGTTATTCATGAGCTGATCTGCTATCTGCATAATCATCAACTACATTTTGCCAAATAGGAGATATTCATTGGAAGTTATCTAGCTAGCTTAGCAACTTTGGTCATTTTACTTTTGTTTGACTGCCGTTACAAAGTTTTTCTGATTCGACAACGCTATGGCCTGCACTCTGTGCGTCCTGAGCACGCTCTGTATCGAGATGGCCTACTGCTGAAATGCACTGAATTAATTGAGGAACATGATAATGCTCTGAATTTATCAACGGCCTGTTTCACAATAATGTAATTGGCGATGAAAGTTACGCTATCACTACTAAATATAAGTTTCACTTGCTGTGAAATCTTTACATACCGGTGCAGCCAATACGGCAATGTGGCAATCTTATTTTGGGAGAACCCCGAGAGACCATATCTTGGATTTAAAAGGGCACTTCCAATTTTTGCAGTATTTCCTGGGTATCTGGGGATAAATATGAATTATTCCTGTATTGAAACTTGGTCGTTTCAGGACTCCCTAGTGTGTGTATGTGTTTTATGAGCAACCTGGTAAAGGTTGCAACTGATGGCTGACCTCGTGTGTGTGTGTGTGTGTGATCCCAGTCCGTATCACAAGCCAATAGAAGACTTCATAAATCAACCGTGGACATGCACCTGAAAATCTCCCCATAAATCTACTTCGAAACCATAAACACGCACATGTACACACTTTAAATGGTTTTGAGCTACTTTATTAAAGTCAAGAGAGCGAGAGAGAGTGTCTTTGATTTTCATCATCTCCAAGATTCATCTCTTGCCTCCTGGATGCATATCTAAAAAAAAAACATTCAATATTTATTGTTCCCTCCCCTGGGAGCTAATAAGGGGAACCTGAATGGACCTGCAACACATCAAATGCTAATTTGCATGTCTTGTTGTCAGGGGAAGAAAGCAATCGCCAGGATAGACAAACAGGATTTAAATCAGCCTGTCAAACAACACCCCAAACAGCCCTGAAAATGAACCTCGCCAGAAAAAGGCACGCTCCCCACTCGTAAGAAGCAAATTCAGCCTACTTTTCAATAAGGACCGTCATTATTGGATATATGCCTATATGCTATGGGAACATGCTAGGGTAATATGATATGCTAATATCCTACACTAACACTGTTTCTTCGGATAAAGGTTATCCTGCAGAAGGTTAAGCATGGAAGGTAACTAGTGCAGCGGATGTCGCCGTGGCAATGCTGCTAAATTTAGTCTCCTACTACAGTGGGCTAGGAGTTCAAACCATGGGAGGTGTTCGTTCGGTTATTTGTTCTTCCTCTGGTGAACAAACACTTGAACACGAGTCGTGAGGGGAATAATTACGAGGGAACATGCTCATTAATGACAACATCAAACGTACACAGACGTCACCCAGAAAATGTCAACGTTATCGAGTCACTACCAACAGCTACAGTAGCCTAATCTGGATTGCAAATGTACTTTTAAATCATCACTGTAAATCTAATAAATCACTGTGTTTATATCATGAAAATAACTCCAAATATACACAAGTATTTGGAAACCACTTCAAATTCATGGATTCAGCTATTTCAGCCACATCCTTTAAACATTTTTTTATTTAACTAGGCAAGTCAGTTAAGAACAAATTCTTATTTACAATGACGGCCTACCCCGGCCAAATCCGGACGATGTGCCAATTGTGCGCTGCCCTATGGGACTCCCAATCACAGCCGGATGTGATACAGCCTGGAATTGAAACAGGGACTGCAGTGATGACTCTAGCACTGAGATGCAGTGCCTTAGACCGCTGCGCCACTCGGGAGCCCGTTGCTGACAGGTGCATAAATTAGAGCACGCAGCCATGTGACAAACATTAGCAGTAGAATGGCCGTACTGAAGAGCACAGTGACTTTCAACGTGGCACCGTCAAAGGATGCCACCTTTCCAACAAGTAACATTTCTGCCCTGCTAGAGCTGCCCCGGTCAACTGTAAGTGCTGCTATTGTGCCGCCGAGTGCTGAAGTGGGTAGCGTGTAAACATTTTATTTCTTCGGTTGCAACACTCACTAACGAGTTCCAAACTGCCTCTGGAAGCAACGTCAGCACAAGAACTGTTTGTCGGGAACTCCATGAAATGGGTTTCATTGGCCGAGCAGCCGCACACAAGCCTAAGATCACCATACGAAATGCCAAGCGTCGGCTGGAGTAGTGTAAAGCTGCCGCCATTGGACTTGGGAGCAGTGGAAACGCGTTCTCCGGAGTGATGAATCACGCTTCGCTATCTGGCAGTCCGACAGACGAATCTGGGTTTGGCAGATGCCAGGAGAACGCTACCTTCCCCAATGCATTGTGTCAACTGTAAAGTTTGGTGGAGGAGGAAAAATGGTCTGGGGCTGTTTTTAATGGGTTGGGCTAGGCCCCTTAGTTCCAGTGAAGGGAAATATTAATGCCATAGCATACAATGATATTCTAGATGATTCTGTGCTACCAACTTTGTGGCGACAGTTTGGAGAAGGCCCTTTCCTGTTTCAGCATGACAATGCCCCTGTGCACGAAGCGAAGTCCATACAGAAATGGTTTGTTGAGATCGGTGTGGAAGAACTTGACTGGCCTGTACAGAGCCCTGACCTCAACCCCATCAAACACCTTTGTGATGAATTGGAACGCCGACTGCGAGCCAGGCCTAATGGCCCATTATCTGTGTCCGACCTCACTAATGGTCTTGTGTCTGAATGAAAGCAAGTCCCCGCAGCAATGTTTCCACATCTAGTGGAAAGCATTCCTAGTGGAAAGCCTTCCTGTTAAAGCAACAAAGGGGGACCAACCTCATTTTAATGCCCAAGATTTTGGAATGAGATGTTTGAGTAGCAGGTGTCCAAATACTTTTGATCATGTCATTTATTTCCCTGAGCCTCCTTTTGCCATTGTGTGGGCGTGTTGATATACATTTTTATATACACAGCACTGATTGGTGGATAGGACCGTCTACATTCTAGAGCCCTCAAACTCAACTCTGGACCTCGAAGCCAGTTTCACCGCATTTTTTTATGGTTCCCCTCTAATCAGGGATCGTTTTAGACCTGTGACACCAGGTGTGTGCAATTACGAATGAGTTAGAACAGAAAACCAGCAGGCTCCGGACCTCGTAGGGTAAGAGTTGAATACCCCTGCTCTAAAGCCCGTAGAATAAGTAATGTAATAGGATCTCTGTGAGCCTACCCTGCTTACCCCCTTCAAATTTGGAGGATACATATGCAAATAAAAGATGACTGGTTATTGGTCAGAATAATATCAGCTTGTGATGTCATGATCTGGGCCAAAAACTCCCACCTGAACAGACTAAAATTCCAGGCCTTTTTTTTTTAACAGCTCTTACACAAAAAGGGCATTATCATAATTTGGTAATTAGACCAAATTAAATGAGTAGGTAAAATGATGAGAATATGTTTTAGCAGGTGTTTACCAAAAGAAGAGATGGCACCGCATGAGCAACACAAATAGTGAATGTGTCACGTCAGAAACCGCATCCAAAAACTTCAACTCAGAAAACCATGACAGAGTAGGACCATATCACATGGCTTCAGTGCCCAGATGATCAGATCAATCATTCTCAATACCACTAGTCTAGATCTGTACCTTGGCAAATCCTCTAACTATCCTTGTGTGCATCTACTGCCATACATGTTTGGAACAACAACAAAGGAATGCAGCAGAGAGAGTTGGATAAATCACGGTAGCCTCGCCTACAGATGGGACTGAGCTACAGCTCAACATACATACATGTATAGATATACATGTGTTTGAGCAAGGAGGAGCCACCTTGGCAAATTCAATGGGAGAGATGTGTTTGCATATTGGATGAGTCTTCAGCAAAAATCTAGCTATACTCAACAAGAGTTGGGGGAAAAGTCTCTCAACTCACCCTGCATGCACCTGACCAGAAATCAGAGGATAAACAAAAGCAAAGATATGGTCTAACAGTACCAGAATGGGCACAGGGACATGTGTATATTAGTTAGAGGATGGCTATTGTATCTATGCTTCAATGAATTGATTCCTTACTGACAGGAATCTAATTATTTATTTGCAAATGGAATCTTGTAAACACAGAACCAAACTAGCATGTGCAATATAACATTAGTTTCCCCCTTTAAAGGCTCTCTAAGCTTTGCTGTGCATTTGCTTTCTGTGCATGTGTCAACAATCAACAAGGCTTGCCGTCATGCAAGAAAGGATTCATATCGGTTCTATTTGCATAACTTGTTCAAACAGATCTGTGACATTATCTTTGTATGTAATTAGTGACGTTCAAAAGCGCTAGCACAGAGCATTGATCATTCTGGCCTAGATTCAACTTGTCAGATGAGGATGCTCTGTACGTTCAGCAGCACTAGCCTACACTGTGTGTGTGTGTGTGTGTGTGTGTGTGTGTGTGTGTGTGTGTGTGTGTGTGTGTGTGTGAGAAAGAAGAGACCCGGTTATGTCTTTGCTAGTGTGTGGTACATTTCCACGCTCGCCCTGACATGAGGGAGCACCAGTGGTTGGGAGAAGCCCACATGCGGTGCAAGTCACAGACAGCTGGCTGAAGGCTGCAGCACACCGCTGGATTGGAAAGGTCATTGGGCCCTCGTCATTGGTCCTGTTCTCTCTGTAGAGGAGAGCGTAGAGGGTCCGGCAGCTAGGGCCGGTACTAGCCCCCCCAGTACACCCTCTGCAAGTTCGATGAGAGAAAATAGCACCGGTGTCAAATTAGCATTGACCATGGGAGTTGCTTACAGAAGGGGCTCTTGAGCTGGCTAGCTAGCACACAGCAGGCTATTGAACAGACGCAGTGAGGCGCTCTTACTGTGCCACGCCCTTTGTTGAACTGTACTCTGCTAATGCTAACTGCCAAAAAGTAGGTAATGTTGCTAGAACGTTATTGGAATGTTAATGGAGTGCTTGTAGAGCTTTTTACCCTGTTAATATGCACAAGGCTGGTGTCCTACCTTGAGATGAACACTGAACTAACATAATTGATTGGGTGAAAAGCAAGTTTGCCACTGTATTGGTTACATCTAACCAGTTCTGTCATATTAGTGTTGAACGGTCTATTTTCCCAGCATTTAACTAGGCCTGTAGCTTGTTCTTACGCTTAGCTTATGTGGCATACCACAGCTAAGGGGACATTTTAGAACAAACAAACAATGCTGTATTTTGACATGGTGAATTTGAGAGGTCAACTAGTCATTTCTCACTGAGAGTGTGTTTGACAGTCAATGTGTATCTAAGCACCCTAGATGATTCGATTCTCATCCGATGGCATTCTGTGTATGTGTCTGTGTCTCTCTCTCTGTCTGTGTGTGTGTGTGTGCATGCGTGCCTGCATGTGTTTGTGTGTCTGTGTGAGTTTTGTTGCTGTCCCCGCAAAAACAAGAGGCTCTTTTTTTTCTCTCCCTGCGATTTTTCACAATCCAATTCTGCTGTGGACCAGATGAGTGGCAGTGGCCATTGACCCCTCCATCTGTGAGTGGGAGACCCTGTTCAACAGAAATGCACAGTGATGCAGCCCTGCCAAAATCCCTAACCAACCAGTCACCGTCTCATATTCACACATACTGCTTTGATGCAAAGAACCCTAGCCTGGTCCCAATCTGTTTGTGTCGTCTTGCAAACTCCTATGTTCAATGTCATGCTAAATCATAGTTGGCTCTACAGCACAGCACACACATATCTGGGACCAGGCTAAAATAACCCTGCTTCTACTCAATAAAAGCAAATGTACTAAGCCTGATTTACACCGTTTAGAAATGTCCTGCTTTTAAGATGAAACATATCTCATTCAATGGAGTAAAGAGGACATTATAGAGATATTTTATTGCACAGTAGTAAAATCAAAAGGTTTGTTAGTGATGATGCTGATTCATTCAACGACGTCAAGTGGCTTAATTTTCCTCAGAAACGTTAATGGTTTCTTAAATACTGAGGATGTTTTAGTATTTGAGATAGCTCGCTCATTCAAAGGGAATGGCTAAGAATGATTCCACATCATCTTCACTGTTAACATGAACTGATGTCACCCAGAATCATGAAGCATATTCCAAAAGGGCCTAGCGCTTAAGTTGTGATTACTCGCCCCGGAGAAGAGTTTGAAGAAGCTTTTGTAGTGGCTAATTAGCAACGACGGCATGGCGTTTTTACATGCAGATTATGAGACATTGTTGATAAACTGACCTCCTACGCCTCCATGCTTTGGAGGAGAAAACACCCGGGAAAATCCCTCAAAGGCTATTCTGTAATGGTCTTCCCTCTCTCCCTCCTTCCCTCATCACCATCCTCCTCTCCACTCAGAGAGGAGATAGTGGGGAGACACTTGCAGTGCATTCCAATAAAAAGAGGGAGAAGAGAAGTAAACAAGGAGGGGGAAGCCTGGCCTGTGTGGTGCTAATGACCAGGAAAATAGAGTTCATGTGGGAGCTGTCCGTGGATGGATGGATGGATGGAGAGAAGTGGTGCAGAAAAGCATCTGAATCAGGGGAGGGATGGGAGGATGTGTGTGTGTCTGTGGGTGTGTGTGGGGGAGGGATGGGAGGATGTGTGTGTGTCTGTGGGTGTGTGTGGGGGAGGGATGGGAGGATGTGTGTGTGTCTGTGGGTGTGTGGGAGAGGGAGGGGAGGGTGTGTGTGTGTCTGTGGGTGTGTGTGGGGGAGGGATGGGAGGATGTGTGTGTGTCTGTGGGTGTGTGTGGGGGAGGGATGGGAGGATGTGTGTGTGTCTGTGGTTGTGTGTGGGGGAAGGATGGGAGGATGTGTGTGTGTCTGTGGGTGTGTGTGGGGGAGGGATGGGAGGATGTGTGTGTGTCTGTGGGTGTGTGTGGGGGAGGGATGGGAGGATGTGTGTGTGTATGTCTGTGGGTGTGTGGGGGGAAGGATGGGAGGATGTGTGTGTCTGTGGGCGTGTGTGGGGGAGGGATGGGAGGATGTGTGTGTGTGTGTGTGTTTGTGGGCGTGTGGGAGAGGGAGGGGAGGGTGTGTGTGTGTCTGTGGGTGTGTGTGTGTCTGTGGGTGTGTGTGGGGGAGGGAGGGGAGGATGTGTGTGTCTGTGGGTGTGTGTGGGGGAGGGAGGGAGGGGAGGATGTGTGTGTCTGTGGGTGTGTGTGGGGGAGGGATGGGAGGATATGTGTGTGTCTGTGGGTGTGTGTGGGGGAGGGATGGGAGGATGTGTGTGTGTCTGTGGGTGTGTGTGGGGGAGGGATGGGAGGATGTGTGTGTGTCTGTGGGTGTGTGTGGGGGAGGGATGGGAGGATGTGTGTGTGTCTGTGGGTGTGTGTGGGGGAGGGATGGGAGGATGTGTGTGTGTCTGTGGGTGTGTGTGGGGGAGGGATGGGAGGATGTGTGTGTGTCTGTGGGTGTGTGGGGGGAGGGAGGGATGGGAGGATGTGTGTGTGTCTGTGGGCGTGTGGGAGAGGGAGGGGAGGGTGTGTGTGTGTCTGTGGGTGTGTGTGGGGGAGGGATGGGAGGATGTGTAGGAGGGGAGGGTGTCAGAGAGGCAGTGGTGGCCTGGGCGCGCTACCAGAGGGCCCGCCATTATGCTCTCTCATTTGGAAATCTCTTTCAGGAAGGAGAGAGAGAGAGGGAGGGAGGCAGGGAGAGAGAGGAGAGAGAAGTACGGATGGAGGGGCCTCCTCTCCTCCACCCCCAGCCAGATAAACAAAAGCAGGCTGAGACCCTGCAGAAGGGCTGAAGGAGGAGAGAGAGAGGTGGTGAGAGAGAACAAGAGGGAGATACAGAGAGAGAAAGAGAGAGGTGGGGAGGTAGAGGGCACTGCAGCAGAACACAGGCTATCAGCATCCCTCTTCCCCCCTCCTCCCCCCCTCCCCACTCACTGTTTCTCCTCTTGGTTAGTGGTGTGTGTGTGTGTGAGAGGGAGTGCGTGTGTATGTGTATGTGCTACGTGACTCTAGCACCTGGCTGTCTCTCCACAGCCATCTTGTACACGAACACAAAACAGTCACAAACCTGCAGCTCACTACTATCTAGTCTGGTATGTCTGTTCTCTACTGGTGTCTCCATGCCCTTGTGAGGCTTACTTACAATCCACTTTTATTTGAATTGCTTCATGAAAATCATCATCATCAAACAGTGTGCTCTACAACACCTGCAAACCAATCAATTGAGAGGAAAATATAGTGGTTGCATTGGTGTTTTCAACAGGCTTTGGAGGAGATCTAGAATAAAGGAAGGCAAAGGGCACACAAGTAAACATTGACTAGAACCATTCAACGACAAAGCACGTGTGCAATTTTGCAGGCATAGCTCTGTGTCGTAGTGTGTGCGTTTCTAGTTTTATTAGTGGTATGTACAGGATAAGCATTGGATTAGAGGTCGACCGATTAATTGTAATGGCCGATTAATTAGGGCCGATTTCAAGTTTTCATAACAATCGGTAATCAGTATTTTTGGCCACCGATTTGCAGATTAAAAAAAAAAGTACACCTTTATTTAACTAGGCAATGACTGCCTAGGAACGGGGCTTAACTGCCTTGTTCAGGGGGGATTTGGGGATTCGTTTTTGCAACCTTCTGGTTACTAGTCCAACGCTCTAACCACCTGCCTTACATTGCACTCCCCGAGGAGCCTGCATGGCAGGCTGACTACCTGTTACGCGAGGGCAGCAAGAAGCCAAGGTAAATTGCTAGCTAGCATTAAACTTATCTTATAAAAAACTATCAATCTTAACATAATCACTAGGTAACTACACATGGTTGATGATATTACTAGTTTATCTAACGTGTCCTGCGTTGCATATAATCGATGCGGTGCCTGTTAATTTCTCATCGAATCACAGCCTACTTCGACAAACGGGTGTTGATTTAACAAGCGCATTTGCGAAAAAAGCACTGTCGTTGCACCAATGTACCTAACCATAAACATCAATGCCTTTCTTTAAAATCAATACACAAGTATATGTTTTTAAACCTGCATATTTAGTTACTATTGCCTGCTAGCATGAAATTGTATCACTGCTCTTGTGTTCATTGCCTGGCTCGTTGCAAACTAATTTGCCAGAATGTTACGTAATTATGACATAACATTGAAGGTTGTGCAATGTAACAGGAATATGTAGACTTAGGGATGCCACCCGTTAGATAAAATACGGACCGGTTCCATATTTCACTGAAAGAAAAAAACGTTTTGTTTTCGAGATGATAGTTTTCGGATTCGACCATATTAATGACCTAAGGCTCGTATTTCTGTGTGTTATTATGTTATAATTAAGTCTATGATTTGATAGAGCAGTCTGACTGAGCGGTGGTAGGCACCAGCAGGCTCGTAAGCATTCATTCAAACAGCACTTTCGTGCGTTTTGCCAGCAGCTTTCGCAATGCATTGCGCTGTTTATGACTTCAAGCCTGTCAACTCCCAAGATTAGGCTGGTGTAACCGATGTGAAATGGCTAGCTAGATTGTGGGTGCGCGCTAATAGCGTTTCAAACGTCACTCGCTCTGAGACTTGGGAGTGGTTGTTCCCCTTGCTCTGCATGGGTAACGCTGCTTCGAGGGTGGCTGTTGTCGATGTGTTCCTGGTTCGAGCCCAGGTAGGAGCAAGGAGAGGGACGGAAGCTATACTGTTACACTGGCAATACTAAAGTGCCTATAAGAACATCCAATAGTCAAAGGTATATGAAATACAAATCGTATAGAGAGAAATAGTCCTGTAATTCCTATAATAACTACAACCTAAAACTTCTTACCTGGGAATATTGAAGACTCATGTTAAAAGGAACCACCAGCTTTCATATGTTCCCATGTTCTGAGCAAGGCACTTAAACGTTAGCTTTCTTACATGACACATATTGCACTTTTACTTTCTTCTCCAACACTTTGTTTTTGCATTATTTAAACCAAATTGAACATGTTTCATTATTTATTTGAGGCTAAATGGATTTTATTGATGTATTATATTAAGTTAAAATTAGTGTTCATTCAGTATGGTTGTAATTGTCATTACTACAAATAAATGTAAAAAACGGCCGATTAATCGGTATCGGTCTTTTTTGGTCATCCAATAATCCCTATCGGTATTGAAAAATCATAATCGGTCGACCTCTACATGGTATACACCGTCTAACGAAATTGCTTACTCTCTGGTTCCTTCTCGACAATGCAATAACAATAACACATAATAAAGATGAGAACGCGAACATATAGTAAATAGCTTAGTGGAATAGAATAAACATTTTTGCATCAGTATAATACAGGAAGGCACAATTTATAGTCCAATATTTACACATCAGCGAAAGGTGGAATTTGAGGGAAAGTGTTTAAATTGTGCAGTACTAGCAGGCTTGTGTGTGTGTGTGTGTGTGTGTGTGTGTGTGTGTGTGCGCACGTGCAGAGCGTGAGAGAGAGAGAGAGAGAAAGAGAGAGCGAAAGAGTGTGTGATTTGTGAGAGAGAAGAGAGTGTATGTGATCTCAAGGACCCATCTGAACACAGATATGAATCCCTGTACTGTGGCCTGCAGATTAACTGCCATGCGGAAGCCCCTGTCCTCTGCTCCTCTCACATCTCCCTCTATTGATTGCCCCGAAAGAACCCCCTCTCTCACACACACATAAACACACTTGCATGCACACACACATACACACTAATGTCATCAGTGCGTTGGGAGAGAGGGGGGGGGCAAGGAGTCCTTGTGGCACAGGCTTGTCCTTGAGGTCAGAGCGAGGAGGCAGACACTGTTCAACAAGACATATTTAGGAGGTCCTGTTTTAAAAGCTCCAGCTAAGTGCAGCCAATTTCATGTATTTCATGTATTCCGGGACTTGGGACACCTGATTCAACTGAGAGGTTGAATGAAACGTTTAGTAAACCTGGTTATAGTACATTGAATCATTGGTTGGTCTTTTCTGTTGGATTGGGTCATTTTCATAGGACTTTATTGACCTTACCTAACCTAAATTTAATTCCAGTCAGTTATACTAAAACGGGATCAGTCTAGACAATTGATCTAGACTGAAACACAAAGGTCTCAGGCTGAAACATTCATGTATAACAGAGGTGGTGGATTTACCGGGCGCAGTGTTGCATTACTAAGTATTTCTTCTAATCAAGTGTCTGGAGAATGTATCTACTCCTCTGTGCCTGCGAAACATCATTAGGACAGACTCTGTTTATCGTCCGTTCAGGAAAGGAAATAGAATTCAAATCACAAATTGGGAAAATGCCCATAATGTCAGCTGAATAATTTTATTTCAATTCCCGACTTCAAAGGGACTGGAATTGATCCTGATCTTACGCTATGCTAGGTCTAAACTCCTTCCTGTTGGCTCAGTTGGTAGAGCGCGACGCCAGGGTTGTGGGGTGATTCCCACGTGGGGAATCTCCCCACGTGGGAATAAAAAAAAATTAAAATAAAAGTATCTGCTAAATTACTAAAATGTCAACAGCTCTCCCCTCAACAGCTCTCCCCTCAACAGCACTCCCCTCAACAGCACTCCCCTCAACAGCTCTCCCCTCAACAGCTCTCCCCTCAACAGCTCTCCCCTCAACAGCTCTCCCCTCAACAGCTCTCCCATCAACAGCTCTCCCCTCAACAGCTCTCCCCTCAACAGCTCTCCCATCAACAGCTCTCCCATCAACAGCTCTCCCCTCAACAGCTCTCCCCTCAACAGCTCTCCCCTCAACAGCTCTCCCCTCAACAGCTCTCCCATCAACAGCTTCCCCATCAAGTCCTTTAGGGATTTACTGGAAGTTTACAGCCTGCAACTTGTACCAGTCCTCCAGCCATAAAGCGCTTTGTAGTTTTTGTATTTTACTTAATATATAGATGGTGACTGTACAGTACAGTATGTCTTTGGCAGAGGGGAAGGAGAGCAGAGCACTGATGCTCAGTTGGCAATCTGTTGTAGAAGACTACAGCATAACAGCGGGTGTGGTAGGATAGGACAGGAGATCACTGAGCATAGAGCCGTGAAGGACTGTCCTCCTCTTAGCAAGGGCTGGGCCCTATCCAATCCCCCTCGGGAAGAATCTTTCGCAGCTCAATTCTAATTTATATACGTATAAATAACGGAGGGTGACATTAATAATTGGATCGAAGGCAGGGGCTAAACACACACACACACCAGGCCCTCTGCCAAGCGAGGCAGTGTTTTTGCAAACGCTAGTTCAATACTGGCTCAGCATCTTTGGCGTGATTGAATGTGGATGGGGGGGTGGGTGGGAGCATTAATCGCCCGTGCCGCAGTGAGGGGCGTTGTCGGGCCGTCTAGTTTCATCGTCTGACTGTCCTCAACCTCTGTCTACAGTAGTCTACAGCTAACGTGCTAAAAGTCAACGGTCTGGTTCGGATAGGAGGCTGGGAAGGTGTTGGACAATTCTGGTCCCAGAGACCCACAGAGTGTGCAGGCTTTGGTTCCACCCCTGCACCAACATACCTGATTCAGTGACTTAACTGATAGTGGTCTTCAATTTAGACCATGATTAGATGAGCTGGGATGGTATAAAGACATCCACATCCGCTCTCCAGGACTGGAGATGTACTAGAGTTGTTGAGACAGTAGTGAATGTATGCTAACTGCTAAAGTGCTATTTCATTGTGGCTGACTGTTTGAAAGACAGTCAAGTTGAAGACAAAAAAAATAGGCCTTACTTTGTAGCTTGTGTCATTTCTTTTAGTTCCAACCACAAATTCAGACCAGTTTGCCATGGTACCATGGCCTAAAACAGGCCTTGTTAGCAGGCAAATGAGGAACGGTGTTGTTTTGAAGCAGGTGTGTCCTGGTTTGCCATCCATTTAAAAGTGACTAAGTATGAATGAAGTGGCATCCTTAAAATAACCTCTTAGGTTTTGCTAAGGAGTATAAAAATGATTCCATTATGAATAACTTGTGATATATTCTAGTGAGGCATGTGAGATGATAAGCTTTTAAACTGGTTCATCGAAGTCCTTCCAATATCATCATTCATTCACAAAAACACTTTGTTTTATCGACAATGCAAACAATATCACATAGCACAGACCATCAACATCTAAAAACCTAACACAAAACAACACTGACAAGAAAAAGAGAATGTGACAAACTGTA
Source organism: Salmo trutta (assembly GCF_901001165.1). Lineage (NCBI taxonomy): Eukaryota > Metazoa > Chordata > Actinopteri > Salmoniformes > Salmonidae > Salmo > Salmo trutta. The sequence continues at coordinate 26,781,149 of NC_042971.1, forward strand.
GCTCTAGTCTAGTGACCTTCTGCTCACACAAACTGGTTTTAAGATCAGCTCTCCCTGCCCCCATGTCTAACATCATCCATTATGCAGTATTCAACGAAACTGACCCTAGACCAGCTATAGAGAGCAAAAGGTTGCAAAAACAAAATGAGAAAAGCCGTGAAGAAGAAACAAAAGCAGGTGCAGAAGCCAGAGAGAGAGTCTATCAGCAGCTATGGAGCGGCGACGGCGGCGGGAGAAGATGTACGGAAACAGAGGAGAAGGAAAGGCAGTGAGAGAAAAAGTGTGATAAAAGAAAATTGATATGGAAAGACCACTGCGATAGTTAGTATGCAGCACACAAACGCTAGACGCTGCGAGGCGACCATTCTGTAAAAACTAAGAGAGAAGAGAAGGGCACGAGTGAGAAAGAGAGAGAAATCAATGAAATGAGAGAAGAAGGAGGTGGGAGGGGGTTTACCTGGGTACTGAGCAGCTCCTGTGTCAGGGGAAAGGGGGAAGGAAAAGAGAGAGAGAGTAGCGTTAGCATTAGCGATAAGCCCCATTCACCACAGCTTAACAGCCCCCAACATCACCAGTGCAGAGGAGAGGTAGCTCACTAGCATAGCGTGAGGCCAACATATGAAGGCAGAGAGAAGGGATTTCTAGGGTGCTTGATTTCTTCTCAGGGAAAGGGTGAATAGTTTCATTCATTCAATAGCACACATGGCATTTCAATTCAGTCAATTCACCAGTAGAAGATTTGACTTTTCAGTTATAAGTCATATTCAATACAGCTAGACATAATCATAGTATAATAAACATAGCTTAATATTGAACACCTCAGAATTGGTCTGAATAGCAAGCACAAGCTTATTGGTGGTTCAATTCATATGACAGTGAAAGCAAATGACACCCTTTCAGAGCTCTTAGGTACCAGATTTGTCCATCTGTGGTTTCTGCCATCGCTTTCCCCCTGAAAATGAGCATCTTCACCCATAATGCAATTCATTTGTCACCCGTTGCGTCTTTAAAAACCGCCCTACGCCAACCGAGCGTCAGGATTCTGCTCTGAGGCTGGTTCTGATTAGACAACCCATATCCCTTCAACATTTGCCAAATTTCAATCACAGTGACATACTAATTATCAATTCTCCAAGAGACAAGTGGGAGTCTGTCGATTTCTCCTAGTAGCTGAGAAATCAGTTGAAATTTTCAGAGTGGAGACTGAAAAGAAAATATATCCTATTTGGTTTCCGTTTATATCCTGAGAGACATTTCAACTCGTATTTGTGGCACAGATGCATCTAATGGATGGTCTGAAATGGTCTAAAATGTGTCATCGGCTGACATCGTCTAGATTTCTTCCATTGAACTTTGCTGAGCAATCAGACTGAATCTCTCCAACCATCTACTGATACAAAACAAACCAACAAGTAAAAACACAAGTGGTACACCGTTAGAAAAAGGGTTCTAAAAGGATTCTTCGGCTGTCCCCAGAAGAGAACCCTTTTTGGGTCCAGGTAAAACCCGCTGTGGAAAGGGTTCTACATGGAACCTAAAATAGTTCTACCTAGAACCAAAAAGGGTCCTTCAAAGGGTTCTCCTATGGGGACAGCTGAAGAACCATTTTGGGTTCGAGATAGCACCTTGTTTGTCAGAGTATAGCCTAGTACTAGTAGCCTAATTATGCATATAGAAATGAAGTGTTGAGATTGTCAGCAGGTTGAGTACACCAAAGCCCTCCAGGCCTCCATGAGCACAGTAATAGATTCATCAACACTGATACATAAACCAGGTTTCCATCCAACCTTTTTAAGCGAGTAAAGTACATATCGGATAAGACTCTTCACGACATGCCTGATGGAATGGAAACAGCACATTTCTCTGTAAACTTTCCAAATATGTAAATGTTCCAAAATACTCTAGACAAGGTGGGATATTTTTGTGTCTGTAAAATGTATTCTGTGAGAAATGGGGGGTGGAAACACCTTTATGCGCAAATATTGATATAATAACCATACTATCAAAGTCAAGTTGGAGTCACGCGATGACACATGCATGTTGTGTGGTCCTCCCACTACAACTGGAGAAAGCATGCAGTTCATTAGGCTACAGATGAAATAAGTTATGATGAACTTCACAGGGGGGTCAAAGTGCACGGCGATTGATACTCCTTCCCAATAAATATCGAGGGTCTTATTCTGGTGACATGATTCATCTCACTCTTTTGTCCGTAATAATCTCATAATGTCAGCAAGCCTAACGGCACTGTATCTGCTAGCTGTTGGCAAGCTGCGCTCGAGCCAAACATTTTTTTTTACTAAACCATCAGTAGAGTTGAAAATGCGATGGAAAGTCATTTGTAACTTGTATTTTTTTATTCAGTACATGGGAATTTAACCGTAAAAGTACTTTTTATGTGCACTACGTCATCACGCTACTTTTATCCACACCAAGTTCACTTCTGGTGGGAAAATGTGCATATTGTTTTGAATGCAGATTTTAGAATATTCGCATTACAATCTGCCGCCAATTGGATGGAAACCTAGCTACTGACATAAATAGCCAAGTTATTGTTGTGTATCTTTCTGTTTTTCTCTCTGCATTGTTGGGAAGGGCCCATAAGTAAGCATTTCACTGTTAGTCTAAACCTGTTGTTAACGAAGCATGTGATGAATAAAATGCGATTAGATTTTTATTTTAATCATTCGTGTACGTTTCTTACTCACTCTGACGTTAGCAGGCTAAAAGCCATGAACACGCACACACACACACACACACTCTCACACACTCTCACACACACTCACACACACACACACACTCACACACACACACACACACACACACACACACACACACACACACACACACACACACACACACACACACACACACACACACACACACACACACACACACACACATAGTGGCGGCCCCTGAAGTGACTCTTATCAACACTGTATGAAGATTATTGTGTGTTTCTCAGGAATGCTGAATTATTTGTGTTGCTCTCCCCATCACCCATTCTGTCACACCTCTGGAAAGCAGAGAGGCTGTTGTGATAACATCCTGTAGGTCTGATATCTGGTTGGAAGTTCACTTTTACACTATTCTATTGGTCAACAAGTTTTAGCCTTTGATATTAAATTCTCTGACCTTTCGTGATAGTCTATTCCTGTAACTCAACAATAGTCCTGCTTGCACATTGCTATTTATCTTACGGAGTCAAATGATATGATATGCATTTGATAGACTTTTTGAATATAAATGGCATGGTCTCATTATGGGTTGCAGGTGAGTTATACAGTAGATCAAATTATTACCCACTACACACACACACAGAGCGAGTACAAAACAAACACACACGCACACCCAAAACCCCAGCACCACCGCAAGCCAGTCTCCCCTGCTTAAGGATTCCAGTCATGGCCCAGGCCACGGCAACTAAGTGGTTCAGAGAGCCACGGGGGGACCCCGGCCACCCTGGAGATCAGGTTCCTGGAACACAGGCCAGGGGGAAGGGGCTTGCAATGTTAAGTAAATGCCAGACGGGTGTGAATAACTCTGCATGGCCATTTCAACCCCACTGGTCCTGAGGGGGGCTGCCTGGCTAACCCGCCAAGCCCTCTTGCCCGGCATGGCCATGTCGCCGGTATGCAACCATCCAACCCTCCAACAACTGTGGAGGTTAAATGCTGGAACCAGAGAGATGCATTAAACATGAGTCATTTCAAATGAAAGGTAGCTACTCCCTACTCTAAAAATGATAGGAACATTAACCAGGGGTCAGACAGGCTGGGCTGCATTAATGAAGGCTTGATGCCTCTCTTTAAAATCACCTCTACAGCCCGCAAGAACACTTCACTTCATAAAATGGCTACAGAACAGCTCAAAGACAGGCCGGCCTTCTCTCTCGCACACACACATCCCCATCCCTATGCATGGACACACAAACATTTCTGGGTGTGAGAGACCTGCAAGAATCTCTATAGCAGCAGCAGAAAATGACCACCAAGTTCATATTCAAAGCCTCAATAGAAATACGGGCCTTATTGCATATGTAATATGGTTTGTATTGCAGACCTACAGTAGGTTAATAATCCAGACATAGCAATCTGCTACTGTCAGCAAAATCCTATCAAGTCAAGGAGCTTCTGACAGCATTAACCCTCTGCTGAACTCTCTACATTAACATTAGTTCAACCCTTTCCTCCTCTGATCTAAGGCCTTACTGGAGGAACCATACCTCTAACCTTGTCATCCTTGTCAATCTTTTATGTAGTAGTCCCAAAAGTGCAAATCTCGCCCACCCTGTGCGCCAGCCCTAAATGAAGTGTACCGAAGGTATTTGAAAGAAAATAATAGGCAATCTATTTTTGACCCAGGTCTGAATGGCACAGATCCAGACATGGGGAAGTTGGCGGTAGTTGGGTCCTCCTCTTCCACCCCCACCCCATTCAAAAGGTGGAGTGTAACCGCATTATGTCGTGATTAAATCGGAAATCTGCAGCTGGAGGGCCATGAAATTGGACATGATGAGTGTGCCACATTAAAAAGTAATTATCGATACCGCTCTCCCATTGTCTCCCTTACAAGCCGCCGAAGTGAATCAAAGTCTGAATGAAAATGGATTCAACCTTATTCCAGTCAACACTGTAACAATTTGTTTTGTTTTCAAAGCCCCAGTGACCCAATTGTGACTACATTACCATGAGAGCATTCTTCTCGTGATTGAGATCATACTATATTGTGTGTGTGCCACTGTGACTCTGTGTGTGTGTAAGTGACACAGACTGCAAGAAAGAGATCTACATGTCTGAAATATCACTCACTCACTCACACACACACACACACACGCACACACACGCAAACACGCACACACGCACACACACGCACACACGCACACACGCGCACACACGCACACACGCACACACACACACACACACACACACACACACACACACACACACACACACACACACACCAGGGGATGAGACGAAGGCCGCTGTTGAACAGGGACACAGTGGGGCTCTATGAAACCTATGAACCAGCCATTTGTTTTCTTCCACTCTCTCTCTCTCTCTCTCTCTCTCCCCCCTACACTGGAAGCATCGGCTCGGCTCGCTCATCCACGCTCGGCGTCTGAGTCAGTATGGAGAGGGACTTAACAGCTGTCTGCAGCGCCGCGATTAAACGCCCGCGCTGTCACACTGATAAGCTGGCAGTGATGGGAAAATTCCCCCGCCATGTCCCAGCATGACCTGGGAGAGGAAGGCGAGGTCACCACCACAATCATGGGTGGCGCCGAGAGATTGGGAAAATATCAAACCTGGACATCTTGGATTAATGTAGGTTTCTTAGTGTTTCAAGAGGGGGGGAAACTATGTGCACTGCAGAGCAGACACAGTGTAGGACTCATTTGGAATATGAAGTTATTTTGTGTGAGTTTCCGCGTTGCACCGCTGAGACAGAAGAAGCCACTGATGAGGTCTGTTGTTACTGAGCGCTGTGATGCACGGCGCTGATTGTGCACAACGTCTGTAAGGTTAAGATGCACTGAAGTACCATAAGTGGCGGAGAGTCATCATAAAAAAACATGGCTCTCTTCATGGCTCTAATGTAAGTCAGGGGTAAACCGCAGACACAAAGTGACTCACTCTGAGTGGACCTCTCTCCACTAAGCCAACTCATTCAGCACTATCTAGGCTAAATAGGCTATACAAAGCATACATACTGGCTACATAAATGATGTAAGGACCATCCATACACAATGTACAGATGTCGGATCTTAATTGGAGCCAGTTCGCTACAGCCGGAAAATAATCCTGCAGCATCAGGAAATGTGAATTATAGTGTGGATTATAATTAATGGACATTTATGTAGGGGGTTGTAAAAATGTTCGTAAAGGAAAATCAAGTCTGACATTTCAAAGTGGAAATTACAAACTTCAGAAGCCTTTTTAAACATTAAATACACTCTTTTAAATTCCTACATTGCAGGAAAGTTCTCCTTCAACAGGGCGATCAAGATCCTACACCTGTATGTTAACTTTGCACTTTGCATGTGAATGTACCGTATGTAACCATTGCTGCGTAAGTGCCACTCAAAATAAACATTCCAGGGGCAAGGCAGTTTACGGTGCATTAGGAAAGTATTCAGACCTCTTCCCTTTTCAACAATTTGTTACATTACAGACTTACTCTAAAAGGTATTACATTTTTCCCATCATCAATCTACACACAATACCCCACAATGACAAGTGAAAATAGTTTTTTAACAAATGTATGCAACATTTAAAAATGAACAATAAAGAAATACCTTATTTACATAAGTATTCAGACCCTTAGATATGAGACTCAAAATTGAGCTCATGTGCATCCTGTTTCCATTGATCATCCAGGTGTCCACCTGTCTATATAAGGTCCCACAGTTGACAGTGCATGTCAGAGCAAAAACCAAGCCATGAGGTTGAAGGAATTGTCCGTAGAGCTCCGAGACAGAATTGTGCAAAGGCACAGATCTGAGGAAGGGTACCAAAAAATGTCTGCAGCATTGAAGGTCCCCAAGAACACAGTGGCCTCCATCATTCTAAAATGGAAGAAGTTTGGAACCACCAAGACTCTTCCTTGAGCTGGCTCCCTGACCAAACTGAGCAAACTGGGGAGAACCATCTCTGCGGCACTCCACCAATCAGGCCTTTATGGTAGAGGCACATGACAGGCCGCTTGGAGTTTGTCAAAAGCCACCTAAAGAATCTCAAACGATGAGAAACAAGATTCTCTGGTCTGATGGAACCAAGATTGAACTCTTCGGCCTGAATGTCAAGCGTCACATCTGGAGAAAACCTGGCACCATCCCTACGGTGAAGCATGGTGGAGACAGCATCACGCTGTGGGGATGTTTTTCAGCGACAGGGACTGGGAGACTAGTCAGGATCGAGGGAAAGATGAAAGGAGCAAAGTACAGAGAGATCCTTGATAAAACCCTGCTCCAAATCGCTCAGGACATCAGACTGGGGCCGAAGGTTCACCTTCCTACAGGACAACGACCCTAAGCACACAGCCAAGACAACGCAGGAGTGGCTTCGGGAGAATTCACTGAATGTCCTTGAGTGGCCCACCCAGAGCCCGGACTTGAACTCGATCTAACATCTCTGAAGAGACCTGAAAATAGCTGTGCAGCGACCAACCTGACAGAGCTTGAGAGGATCTGCAGAGAAGAATGGGAGAAAGCTTGTTGCATCATACCCAAGAAGAATCGAGGTTGTAATCGCTGCCAAAGGTTCTTCAACAAAGTACTGAGTAAAGGGTCTGAATACTTATGTAAATGTTATATATATAACATTTACATAAGTATATATATATATATATATATATATATATATATATATATATATACATACACACACACACACACACACACATGGGGTATTATGTGTATACTGATGAGAGAAAAAAATAAGAAATTTAGAATAAGGCTGTTACATCACAAAATGTGGATAAAGTCAAAGGGTCTGAATATTTTCCCAATGCACTGTACATATGGTTGACTACTACTTAGTACTGCAGCAAATAATGTTGTCCATGTAGACAAAAACGTGCACAAAAGTGGTAGCCACCACTGTACATAGCTACAAAGTAACTCATCTGTTTAGAGGTTGTATAATTATTCCACTAGTAGTTGCTGTGGTATATAAGGCCATTGGCAATGGTAAGTGTGACCTATAGCCCTGATAGTATCACTTGTACAGTACATAAAGCCCTACACCAATATTGCGTCTTTTATTGTAGCACTGACAGTCAATGTCCCTATCTGTACCTCCCTCCACCACATGTTGCATTGTGCTTTGGCCAGGAACTTTATCTTATTACTGGTCCCAGTGTTTCCGTTTTGGGGAACATTGGGCTATTGCGCACAGGGCTCCGTATTGCTAGCAGGATGGCTGGGGTACAGGGAAAGCACAGATGGACACCACTGACTGGACTGAGGGGGGGGACCAGGGGGCTGGAGCGTGACCCGCCACGCTGTCGTGTAATTAAGAGGTTAGGAGGGCCGACCGTGTTCTCATATCAGAGGGGGATTGGTTGGATAGGCCATGGCGTGCGGCATAGGCACCACGGCAACAAAATTGGCTCGCTCAGTTATTATCTTACAAAACAGCCAGGCACCAAAACCTGTTTAGATGGCGTGACAAAATAATGGTTCAGATGTGCGCCTGTATTTTTTTCTTCAGTAGGAGTAAAGCTGTTTTCTGAATGGCCATTTACAGAGTGATGAGGTATGATTTAGGACAATTCCACAGAACAGAATGATGCGGAGACTCAGACTTTTCTCTTTTAAAACGTACAATACCAGTCAAAGGTTTGGACACATCTACTCATTCAAAGGTTTTTCCTTATTTTTTTTTTTACTATTTTATACATTGTAGGATAATAGTGAAGACATCAAAACAATGAAATAGTATGTAGTAACCCCCAAAAAAACGTCAAGACTGTTGTAAAAGCATTCCAGGTGAAGCTGGTTGAGAGAATGCCAAAAGTGTGCAACGCTGTCATCAAGACAAAGGGTGGCTACTTTGAAGAATCTGAAATATAAAATATATTTTGATTTGTTTCAGACTTTTTTGGTTACTACATGATTCCATATGTATTATTTCATAGTTTTGATGTCTTCAATATTGTTCTACAATGTAGAATATAGTAAAATAAAGAAAAACCCTGGAATGAGAAGGTGTGTCCAAACCTTTGACTGGTACTGTATGTCAAACAAAAACCAATGATTGCAAAGTTAAACAAACCATACAACTCTATGCAAAAGGACTGCAACTTCCACAGAACATTTTACAAAAACAAGTTAACTTGAAGAACCGTGCAGATGCAAAGTTTTGTAACAGAATGACAGTTTGTGCCGTTCAGGCCGTCATTCTGCATAGAGTTGTATGGTTTGTTTAACTTCGCAATCATAGTTTTTGTTTGGAATACATTTTAAAGTAAACATAGTTTGGGATATCATTTTTATTTGTCGGGAAAGATGTGTCAGTGATTCTATGTTACAGAAGCGTTCTAAAACATGATGGCTATAGCCAATAAATATATGTAGCTTAAAATTACAACTTACCCTACATTGAGCATAATGTTGTCATCTAGGCTTTAGAGGAGAAAATCAAAACTGGACTTTGAAGTTTATCAACTGAAAACCTGGATGAAACCATAAGTCAGTGAATATGGGAGCCGGGTTGAACTAAACCAAAGGCACGTCTAGTCTGGGTTGGACGAAACCAAAAGGCACGTCTAGTGTCTTCTCGGACGAGACTTAGCCCAGCTTGAGTCTGGGGTCGTGGCAGGGCCTCAGTCATTATTGTTAAATGAGCAGAATGGATTTGTGGTAATGGAAACCCAATGGCTCCAGACAGACATGGGACCGGGGTTACGAGCCCAGCGAATGACACTTATAACCGGACCGCTCAACTGTACCTAGAGCGATGGGCCATTCAACGAGCTCCATTCAGGCTGATTCATGGGGCCTGCCGCCACCACACCACTTCCAGGGACAACAAACAAACAGATCCAGTTGATGAGTTGGAATTTGAGTTTTCAGGATCACTTTTTATAAACCATTTTATACGTTATGGATGCACTATTGCACTTACACTTTTATGAGGTGACTAGGATCAATTCTAGCCTACTTGTGCATAGGCATGAATGTATTTAGGCTACAGTCGTTTGTAAGGCTCATACGAGGGACTATGACTCAAAGCATAATCAAATCAAATTGCCTTGGTCACATACACATATTTTAGCAGATGTTATTGCGGGTGTAGCGAAATTCTTGAGGGTGTGTTCGACAACACAATGCCCAATGTTGGGGCAAAAACATTTTTTTTCTGAATCTGAAATGCATTCCTAGGACATTAGCCTCTACATTGGTAGATCATAGATAGTGTTATTCAAGGCTTTTCTGCCATTGAAATCCTTGGGTGGGCCGCCTAAGTGTTTTATCAGGTTGCTTCAGTCCAAAAAGTGTAAATTGGGATGGAAAAACACTTTATAAAGAACAATATAAATTATCTAGAAAAGATAACGGAAAAGAGAATGTTTTTTTTATTGTAGAATCTTTGAGAACTAACAATCATCAAAATAAAAGATACAGTCAGCGAGAATAAAACATGATCATTTTTAATTTTTTTGCAGTATATTTTGTTATTATGTTTAAGCTAAAGAACACAGTATTAGCCATGGCAAAATGCATAGGACAGATATTACTGGACAACACTGGACTGAAAAGATACAGAAACCCTGCATTAACGTATACAATGCAAGGAATGTAATGAAAGGAATTGAGGTACTACTCAATAACAAATATTCCTTCATGCCAAGAGCAAGACATAGGAAAATAAAACAATGTAGCCTATTTCAGACCAGAATCTGTTCTGGTTTCTTTTTCACATACTGGCAATATGTTGCTAATCAAATTGCAATGCTAGGCTATGTGGAGAGATATCAATATCAGAGAGCAATCTATTGAAGAGCGTACTATCACTTTTATATTCATAATTTACCAATTGTATTGGGGCCTACAAGATGTATGGTGACGTGCAGAAAAACATTTGGCTATCTACTTTCCATCTGAGATAAACACATATATTTTTTCCATAAACCTTTCGCAATTTAGCCTACATGCCACATATTCAACACATATCCCATCCTGCAGTGAAAATGTGTTTTAGAGGTAGGCTAAAAAGTGCTCCAATACAAAGGTTTGCGCCAAACCCTTTAGAAGCCATGAGTCGGAATTCTGCTGAGACTACAATGCCCTGCCTCTCCATTTCCTCTCTCTCTTAGCCCTGTTTTTGGCTCTTTACTAAATTCAATCATCTTGGTCGGGTCTACATATCCTACATATTCCTTAGCGGAAATACTAAAACATATCCCGTTCTACAAGGTAATACCAGGAGAGGCAGAAATACGGATGCTTTAATCCGCCTGATCAGAGCACACAAAAGAGAGCGTTGCCCGCAGTCAACCATTAGCCACATATTCACTCCTAAGCCCTGTGTTCAAACCTGGAGGCTGCCCTGACGCTGCCTGACAGAAATGACAACAAGCCCCCACCACCCTCTCGCTCATTCTCCTTCACAGGCACTCTCATCTGTTGTGCCGTGGTGAGGGCGATGTTTACCGCAGCACAACTCTTCACATACACTAGGCTACATTTTTAGATGGTTGTACTATTTTCGGTCATGGAGGTTCACTCCTATTGTGTTAGTAATTGTCAGCACATCGGTTAAATGACCACCGACCAGGGTAATATGTGTCTATTTGTCATTGAACCTCCAGGTCATTCCCCAACAGGTCCCTATCAAAAGACTGAGAAGGTCAGCATTTGTGAGCATCTGTTTGCTTATACCTAGCAAACGCACCTCATATCGTCTGGTTGTGTGACTTGGGTCGGTGTCTGTGCAATGGAGCTGTGACAATGGACCACTGACGTGCTGGTGCTAAGCATTGTGATGCACATGACCCCTAGATCTCTGCTGTCTGTCTGGTCACTGATGTAGCAGGAGAGCAGGGGGCCTCTCATGATATATGACAACAACATTCTACCGTGACAGTGAGTGCATGTTGGTGGCAGTGGTGGGATACAAGGGCATCTCCCCCATTCGTTTTTTTTGCTGTGTCAAGCGAAGGCTAAACACCCACTGAGCCCGGGGCCCATTATTTCTGCACAGCTCAGGCCTCTTGGACTAATCCTCTCATTTAGGAGGTCACTGCTGATCATTATACAGTAGGGTACCATTACATCATCCACTCCAGCATCACAGATTTTCCCCCAGCATAAATACATGCCTCCAGGGAATGCTCTGCATTAGCCTCCCTCTTTCCCTCCCTCCTTCCCTTTCCCTCTCTCCCTCTAGCATGCTTCTCTCTCCCTTACTCTATTTCTCTCCCACCTTTTATCCATACCTCCCTCTCTTTCTCATCCTCTCATATTTCTCAGTGTGTCCAGAGCAGCGTATAATTGAATCTGCAGAGATTGTATGAGCAGGAACAAGTGATGCAGCCAGCTAGTATTCCTGTAGAGGATAAACAGTCAAATAATGTAGGGGGGGGGGATCACTATGCACTGTCTCTGACAAGGCAAAAGAGAAACACAGGGGATGCAGAATACACAGCCGTCGCTTTTCCCACTGCACTTTGACAAAGACAGGGTCCACTCTTTTTCCACTGCACTGATTGTTGTTTTTCCCCCCTAAAGCTCCCATTCTGCCTACATTGAGTTGTGGTAAAAATAAATCCTTGAATGTCTGGTGTCAAGCCCATGTTGATGGCCCCATCACGTATTTCCCATTGCCTTGGGAAGTACCCATTCCCTTTTTAATCGCACTTATCTGGCGATGGAAGAAAAGCTTGGTCCACAGGCGAATTGCGGGATCCTCGCTTGACTCGCTTGATTGATTTGTAAACAATTGTGACTATATTTTCACAGACTGTGGTTTAATTTCCAGATAAAACCTGCTCATTAGCAGGGAGTGGCAAGGGGCATCCCTTCCATTCCTCAAATCACTGTCGCAGATGGGACGGCAGACAGCAGACTAATTCTATCGCATCAAAAATAACCGCCTCTTGTTGCTTCTAACGCTTATAGTCAAACAATTCATCACTCCGCTGAATTCATGAATGTGTAAACCAGCGTCAACTAAAAAAGGCAATATTATTATATCTTACTCCATTGAGTTGACATAGGCAAATACTGGCCATAATACTTAATAAACACCAATTACCTCCAGAAATGGAAAGGGGAAAGAGCAGATGTTTCAACCAATTACAGAGCTCTTTACTCAAAGGGTGGCGGGGGAATGATACTTCCTTTTTATGCCACTCTCTAAAAGAGAAGGCATTGTGATGTCACAGGCCCAACAACGTCCCTTCTATCTTCATGTCAGGGATGAAAGGCCCACCGTCCTCTGAGTAAATCCCAGAAGACATAACATGTATCAGTAACATGTCTATCCTTGAGGACGTCTGGGGGGACTACACAAAATACTCCCGTAGGCTTTGAGTCTCTCTCTCTGTGTCTCTCTTTTCCCTTCTCAAAGGTCCTTCCTTGCCAGTTAGATAACACACACACACACAGAGAGAGAGAGAGAGAGAGAGAGAGAGGAGAAAGAGAATGATATAGAGGGGGAAGACTGCAAGAGAAAGAGGAAAGTGAGGGAGAGGGTCGCCGCAGTGCGCGTCATTGTCGACGGGCTGAAAATGGGGCAGCTGCTGTTGAATGAGTTGTCATTCATCACACGCCCAGGCTGTCTTCACCTCCCCCCTCCGCGCAGCACACAGGGCTAAACACATTTACCTCAGAGGATTGGCTGCACTTGGAGGTGGCAGTTATTCTCCCGACCCAGGGAATGAGGGAGGGGTAAAAACAACAACCAACCCAGGTCCTGCAGAAGATATCCGCAAACTCTTCCCTTTTACTTGGTGTAAACCTCAGGACAAAAACTTCTACTGTAGTAGTTTGGGGTTGCAGCAGCCATAGAACTAGAATTAGATAGATTCTAGTTCTATGGTGGCAGCTATTACACTGTCATAACACATACTTTGAGAGGAACAAAGAGCGGAGAACAGCGAACAAATTAATTGTCAGCTGTTATTCTATGTGCCCCTCCGTTTAAATTAAGCTACTGACATTCAGTTACAAATCGGCGGTTACGGGGAAAAGGTTACCCGGCGTGTTGCAAATATTCCATCACAGAGGCCATCAAATGACATTCTAAATCTCTCCTCACCCAATGAGCAGTGAATCGGTGGTACTATGCGGATATAGCCTAGCCTAACATCATATTAGAAGTGTGGAACAGTAAAATAAGTGGGACATTGCACACTCTCCTGACTCTTAGAAGTTGTAGGAATTTTGCAGAGGTGTTAACAGTCCTTGCACTTCGCGCCACACTGTGATGAAGCGTTATGCAGATTCTTCCTGAAAAAACCCCACAACAATCCCCAGGATATTTTGGCCTGAAATGAAACTAAGGGAGCACTCCATTTTCAAATGGACATGGGGAAGTAGAATAGCATGACTTCACCGGCAACTGGGAGAGGACTCAGAAGAAAGGCAACAAGTGCAATTCTTTGGACCTCTCTAGAGCCAAAATAAGACAGGAGACAGTAGTGGCTCCTTGACGATGGGCCAAAGCTTTGTCCCCTCTTTGTCTTAATTAGTCATCCTTAATGTTGAGATTTTGCTGCCCAAAACCCCAAATCGAGTAAAAATATCAGTTTGTTTTGAACCGCTGAACTTGATGTATAATGTAACTAGATCAGAAAACATCAGTCAGAGAGAGTATGAAGGAAGTATCTAGGAAATGTCCATGCTGAATACGGCATAGCTACAAATTACTTGGTCATGCATTATTACCACAACACAGAGTCCACAAAACTAGCCGAAACAACAGAATAAGGTTAGCTTCAGAGCTTGAGGAGAACAACTAGAGTGTCATGGACAACATTATAATTATATTTTGAAGTGGAGTTGCCAACTATAGGCTAGTGGAAACAAGAGAAGATGTGTTCATCACGACAGCTCTGGAAGATGATGCGGAACCCTCGATGCCGAGCAATATTGTGAGGCAAACTACCGTGAGAGGATTCGTCTCCTGCCACCCATTTCGTGGCCAAATGTGGTTCTTGTTCCCCAACACAATGACACGGACTGTCGCTACTCCATTTAGACGTCATCCAAAAGACAAGACTAGCTTTCACAGCTGCCACCAATCAAGGCTGTCCACACTGCCACCACTGTACACCTGCCATTCTGGCATATTATGCTCTGGCGTAATTCAATTTACCACTCAATCCCATTTTCAGCATCTGTCAGACTTCCACCAGTGGAAGGCAGTGACTTCAAAAAGATTAGGGAATTGTGGGAGATGCAAGGTAGGGAGGGGTGGGAGTAAATAAAAGAATGAAGGAAAGACCGAATACGGGAGAAAAAAGGAAGAAAATACATAACATTATGATGTGATGTCTCAATTGAAAGGACTCATCAGTATCATTTGAAAAAGGATTAGAGGGTAAAGTCAGTATCAAACAAATAGCTTTAGATTCAATGCCCTACTTACAAAGGTATTAAGATTTGAGGGAGTGATAAAATTGCATGGGGATGGGGGAGGCTCTTAGAAATGGGTTCTAGCGCTGGAGTTGAGCGCCAAAATCAGAAGAGGGACTTTTGGAGGATTTCGGTGGCCATTGCAATGAGCCGTATGGATTTTTCTTTCTTTCCCTCTCTCCTCCAGTTAAGAAGCAAAGAGAGTTATTTGGATTTCTGAAGGAAGCTTTGAGAGTAGTACAATGTAGCTCATTGAACGACGAGAGCGAGGAGTGTTTGGTGTTTGACATGGCTAGCCTAAGTCTAGATTGTTTAGCCTAAGATCATATGAACCACTCTGAAGAGTGGTTTTCTCTGTTCTTTGTCTAGTCAGTATGCTTCCAATATGGAGTGAAACTCCACAACCACACACCTGCTTTTTCCTAGTATCATAGTTACACAGGTCAATTAAACTCCTGGACACTTGTCCTGGAAAGGTAATCTCAATATGATGGACATATATATTCTGCTCAGACACAGAGCCAGATGACTGTACATGATGGTAGGTAAAATGAAATCTACAGGGAATTCCATCATTCTCCAAGCTTCAGTCACACTACAAATCAGGAATACACATTGCCGTGAGGCAGTTGACACATTACAACTAAATACACTACACTACAAAAGTATGTGGACACCTGTTCATCAAACATCTCATTCCAAAATCATGGGCAGTAATATGGAGTTGGTCCCCCCTTTGCTGCTATAACAGCCTCCACACTTCTGGGTAGGCTTTCCACTAGATCTTGTAATATTGCTGCAGGGACTTGCTTCCATTCAGCCACAAGAGCATTAATGAGGTTGCGCACTGATGTTGGGCGATTTGGCCTGGCTCACAGTCGGCGTTCCAATTCAGCCCAAAGGTGTTCGATGGGTTTGAAGTCAGGGCTTTGTGCAGGCCAGTCAAGTTTTTCCACACCATTTCTGTACGGACCTCGCTTTGTGCACAGGGGCATTGTCATGCTGAAACAGACTTATGCCACAAAGTTGTAAGCACAGAATCTTCTAGAATGTCATTGTATGCTGTAGTGTTAAGATTTCTCTTCACTGGAATTAAGGGGACTAGCCCCAACCATGAAAAACAGCCCCAGACCATTATTCCTCCTCCACCAACCTTTACAGTTGGCACTATGCATTGGGGCAGGTAGCGTTCTACTGGCATCTGCCAAACCCAGATTTGTCCGTCAGACTGCCAGATGGTGAAGCGTGATTCATCACTCCAGAGAACGCGTTTCCACTGCACCAGAGTCCAATGGTGGCGAGCTTTACACCACTCCAGCCGACGCTTGGCATTGCGTACAGTGACCTTAGGCTTTACGCGTTTCACGCTTCAGCACCTGATGGTCCCGTTCTGTGAGCTTGTGTGGCCTACCACTTCGCGGCTGAGCAGTTGTTGCTCATAGATGTTTCCACTTCACAATAACAGCACTTACAGTTGACGGGCAGCTCTAGCAGGGCAGAAATTTGATGAACTGACCTGTTGGAAAGGTGGCATCCTATGACGGTGCCACGTTGAAAGTCCCTGAGCTCTTCAGTACGGCCATTCTCCTGCCAATGTGTGTCTATGGAGATTGCATGGCTGTGCGCTCGATTTTATACCCCTGTCAACAACGGGTGTGGCTGAAATAGCTGAATCTACTAATATGAAGGGGTGTCCACATAAGTAGGGATCTTTATTACACAAGATAACAATTCTGCCTAGGTCTAATTCAAATAGTGTAACTGGGAGAGATTCCTGAGTTAGCTAATGTTCCTTTAACCAAAACTACCCACCTGGCAAAACTGGTTGAAATGATGGTTAGACTTCCTCAGATTTGATATCAAATCTAACTCAGTTCAAGGTGCTTCCTTGCATTGGGTAGGAAAGAAAATTATCAATATCTTGTATTTTTACTCTAAAATCACAGTATATAAGCTACTTTTTAATAGAGTAATCAACACTGCGATGAAGTGTGTGTATGTGTGCACGTGTATGTGTGTATGTGCCATTACTCACAAAACGGCAGATTTACTGCACACTGTTAGGTCGGCCTAAGTGCTTCCCCGCATGCCATTACCCGAAAAACTACAAGCCCCGGGACATTTTGGCCTGAAATTAAACTGTAAGGGAGCACTCCATTTTTTAACGGGCACGGAGAAGCAGAACGGCAGTGATGTGCTAATCCACACTGATACAGTGGGATTAGGATAGGTTTAGCAGTGGAAATCGGTGCTCAGACAAGCCAATCAATGACTTTGATTACTATCAAACTGGTGGCACTAGGGCACTTGGTCATTGACAGCAAATCGACTCCTAAATTATTTAATCGTTCATTGTGATTTATCACAAAGATGTAGTATGGAGTCCTTCACAAAACAGGTCATCACTCAATGTGAATGGGTCAAGATATAATTCCACAAACCAATAGAAAACTAATTGTGTCAACATCAGACACACTTATTGCCTTCTGAGTATTCCCCTTATCGCCTAGCGATTTCTCCACCTATGAAATTGGCATTATCAAAGCACCATTCTGGTATTGAGACAGGCTGTGACCCCGGTCTGTCATTCACAAAGAGCTCTGAGGGGTTTATTTTTCTGGTTCTTTCCGTGTACTTCCAATTTCTGATCCTCTGCTGACACCTTTGTTTCCCCAGCCAGCCAATCGGATGACGGCCTCCCTGGGTAGTGCCATCCATCAGGCTTGACACCAATCACAGAAAAGCACAGCAAACACTGCTTTCTCCAATTTGGATATTATTTCAATGTATTTTGCTGAGGCTCAATCAGACCTGTCACAAACACCTGCTTCCTACTGTCCCGAGTGTGTAAAAAGGAACAGAGGTTTATAAACGGTGCTCAAATTTCTAATCTTCACCCACTATTTTTATCTTTATCCTCCCCGCCCTTCCACCTCTTCTTGAAATAGACATGATGCACGCACGAGCACACACACAACCCTCTAACCCCCACCCCCCACCACCCACACACACAGCAATCCCTTTCCACGGATATCACAGCTATCAATCAGCCATGGCTTGAGGCTAGAGAAAGAGAGACTCTTGTGAAGGATACATCTGCTCCATCCCCAGCTCAATTTGTTTGGCATCCCAGGAAATATATGTGGTGCATGGAGCACAAACACGATGTTACCAATCACTCTGTTAAACTGCTGAAGGATGAGAGATCACGGTCCAGGGGAGCAGGAGCCTTCTATTTTACACACATGACAAGTTCGTAAGGGCTGGCAGCATGCTGGATGCAAACAAAGTCTTATTCGGTTTCAATATGAATTAACCTATATGCCCTGATGCCCACACAGTTATCCATTACTAACATTACATTGTTGCTACTGTATACAGCGCATTCGGAAAGAATTCAGACCCCTTAACTTTTCCCACATTTTGTTACGTTACATCCTTATTCTAAAATTGATTACATTGTGTTTTTTCCTCATCAATCTACACAAAGCAAAAACAGGCTTAAAAACGGTAATATCACATTTACATAAGTATTCAGACCCTTTACTCAGTACTTTGTTAAAGCACCTTTGGCAGCGATTACAGCCTCGAGTCTAATTGGGTAAAATGCTCCAAGCTTGGCACACCTGTAATTGGGGAGTTTCTCCCATTCTTCTCTGCAGATCCTCTCAAGCTCTGTCAGGTTGGATGGGGAGCGTCGCTGCACAGCTATTTTCAGGTCTCTCCAGAGATGTTTGATCAGGTTCAAGTCCGGGTTCTGGCTGGGCCGCTCAAGGACATTCAGAGACTTGTCTTGAAGCCACTCCTGCATTGTCTTGTCTGTGTGCTTAGGGTCGTTGTCCTGTTGGAAGGTGAACCTTCACCCTAGTCTGAGGTCCTTAATGCTCTGGAACAGGTTTTAATCAAGGATCTCTCTGTACTTTGCTCTTTTCATCTTTCCCTCGATCCTGACTAGTCTCCCAGTCCCTGGCGCTGAAAAAAATCAACACAGCATGATGCTGCCACCACCATGCTTCACTGTAGAGATGGCATTGGCCAGGTGATGAGTGGTGCCTGGTTTCATCCAGTCGTGATGCTTGGCATTCAGGCCAAAGAGTTCAATCTTGGTTTCATCAGACCAGAGAGTCTTGTTTCTCATGGTCTGAAAGTCTTTAGGTGCTTTTTAGGACTCCAGCTGATATGTCAAACATCTATACAGGAGTTGTGAGATCTGGCAGGCGACTGCAGTGTGGTCACCCTGGAACCCGATCAGTATATTTATCATTGGGTCGACGAAACAATGTCAAAACATTAATAGGTATTATTAGTTATTAAGTAACGTTAATACAATGCTCCAAGCAGCCTGTCATTTGCCTTTTACTGAGGAGTGGCTTCCGTCTGGCCAATCTATTATAAAGGCCTGATTGGTGGAGTGCTGCAGAGATGGTTGGCCCTTTGGAAGTTTCTCCCATCTCCACAGAGGAACTCACCTCCCTGACCAAGGCCCTATGAAGAGTCTTGGTGGTTCCAAACTGCTTCCATTTAAAAATTATGGAGATCACAGTGGGTTTTGTTGTTGCAGAAATGTTTTGGTACCCTTTCCCAGATCTGTACCTTGACAAATCCTGTCTCGGAGCTCTACGGACAATCCATTCGAACCTCATGGCTTGGTTTTTGCTCTGACATGCTGTGTCATTTTAATTTTTTATTTTACCTTTATTTAACTAGGCAAGTCAGTTAATTCATACTTACAATGACAGCCTACCAAAAGGCCTCCTGTGGAGATGGGGGCTGGGATTAAAAACTATATATATATATATAAATACGGGACAAAACACACATCACAACAAGAGAGACATCAGAACACTATATAAAGAGAGACCTAAGACAACAACATAGCAAGGCAGCTACACATGACATAACAGCATGGTAGCAACACAACATGACAATAACAACAACTGTGGGACTTTATATAGACAGGTGTGTGCCTTTCCAAATCATGTCCAATCAATTGAATTTACCACATGTGGACTCTAATCAAGTTGTAGAAACATCTCAAGGAGGATCAATGCCAACAGGATGCACCTGAGATCAATTTCATAGCAAAGGGTCTGAATACTTATGTAAATAAGGCATTTCTGTTTTTTATTTAGAATACATTTGCAAACATTTGTAAAAATGTGTAGAATGTGTAGATTGATGAGGGAAAAAAACAATTTATCAATTTTAGAATAAGGCTGTAACGCAACAAAATGTGGAAAAAGTGAATGGGTCTGAATACTTTCCGAATGCACTGTACAATGACCTCAAAAAAGCATTGATCTGTCCTCATCCACTGACATGATAAAATGAACGAATCACTGTCAAAAAGGTGCAGGGTTTCATAAAACATCCTAACATAGCCTAGTCTAAAGAATCAAGGGAATAGCCTAATTGACTCCATGTTTAGATCTCATGGGGTTAACACTCAACTCTGATGTTGATAAAACACCTCGCTCCGGCTAATATGTCAGCCTACATCCCTCACGACAGCGGACTTGGAATCCACCGCCCGAGGCTACTAGAACAAAATAATGATGACAAAATACCTTTCTAGGAATCTTGTGCAACGGCCTACCTTTCTCTGTTCAACCCCTATTTCTTAACGACAACCTTTGGTCTGGACAGCTAATAAACCCACAAGGCCAGGGAAGGTGATGACATTTCAGAAGTGGTGTTGTCAAATATGATAATTGGCACTCCCTTCCCTCTCTATGAAGGTGCCTATTTGGCTGAGTCTCACATACCTTTCCACAGAAAGCTGCCAGAAGCCTGACACTGTACTGTAGCGCTCTCCCCTGCTAGCTACCCTCTATCGCCCGGGCTCTGTCCATGAAACTGAGTCAAAACAAAAGCAGAACACCCCACACACACCCCTCCTATCCCGTCGTCTGAGAATGCTGTCTGTGACAAGACGGGAGAGCGGTGGCTACATGGCGGAAACAGACAGACACGGAGAAGGTTTTACTGAAACCCCGTGTGTATTACACCAAGAGGTGTCTGAGAGCCGGGTCTGCGAATAGGGGAAAATAACAAGTCTTCCCTCTAATAATATCAGACACTCAGTCTGACAGGCCCTGGCGGGGCCCGTGTTGTTGGCTCTCTGTCGGGAAAGGCGGTGTAGTGAAGACTTTAAGCTTCCTGAGCCTGGAGAAAGGAAGAATTGATCAGCGAGGATGTTGTGCCTATGGGGCGAGCCAGGTAAACTTCATTTTTGTTTATACTTCGTTGGTCGAGGGGGTCTTTGCTGAGACATGGTGAGATAGTGAGAGAATACAATAGACAACAGTACAATGTAGCGGCAGCAACCCTACGGGCAGCGTCAATACTAAACTCTGCAAACACAAATGGGCTCGGATCCGTTACATCCTATGATGCTTATTGATCACATTCAACCAAAGGCAACTGCCTAGCATAAACA
Organism: Salmo trutta; assembly: GCF_901001165.1. Taxonomy (NCBI): domain Eukaryota; kingdom Metazoa; phylum Chordata; class Actinopteri; order Salmoniformes; family Salmonidae; genus Salmo; species Salmo trutta. The sequence continues at coordinate 26,802,673 of NC_042971.1, forward strand.
ACCCGCTCTAATAAAACCGTAATGCTGCACTTTTAATCCCTTTGTGCGATAAATGTAACGTGCTTTACTGGACCCAAGAGAAAATCAACTGTAGCTAAGGATAAACAACTAATTGTGGTTTAGGGCAAGGCTTTAACACTAGGAGAGCTGAGAGCGCCGTGTGGTCTCCTCCCTCCCTTATCAAATTCTCCTACTGAGTCACAAGCAAGTAAGACGTTTTGATGTCTATATAGTATCGCTTCACGATAATAATAATGAATGATCTTTGTGATGGTTTTTATTTATTGGATTTTAACACTTAAATTGTGGTGTTTTAGTGCTTTTTCATTTGTACATATAGCAGTTACATAAACTAATGAAAGTGCTACTGTATTTTTTCAAATACATTTTCTTTCATATTCTAACCCTCTACTGCACATCGTTGCCCTCAGGCAACAGAAAACCTTTTTGCCCCTCACACCTCCCAAAGTATTATTTTTTCATTCCTACACATGACAATATCATAACAGCATCATAATAGAAATCATAACAGTATTTTGAACTGCTCTTGACAACCAGCCCTCATTTGAATTCCAGTTGTTCCTATGGTGAATGTCTCTATCAAGAGAGAAATGAAGGACCTGTGCATGTCCAAGCATGAAACCAAGCCCACCGGTGACAAAAACCAAGGAACTCCTAAATCCTCGGATCCTTTGCCATTCCATCCGATGACACAAAACAAAAGGGAAAAGTGACAACACATGCAAGAGAAAGGGACCTCATCCGATATCCACAAAGTACCTTTACTAAAGAAGTAAAAGGGGAAAACTCCTCTGCACCTTCACCGAACCATAGGTGCAGCAGTGTCGACGTGAGATGCTCCCACGCCCATCCGTTTCTAGCCAGCCTAATTAGGGGAATAGACCCTGCAGTATCCTCTTCCACTTCCACTGTGCATGACCACTAAGGGGAGGAGCAGCTGCAGCCACCGCAAACAGACGTATTAAACCAAACAGACCCATGGTGCTGCTGCTGGGGAGGCAAAAAGAGAGAGAAGAAGCATTTTGATGCAGACAGGGGGATGGGGTGGAGGAGAAAGATAGATGTGTGCAAATTCTCCATCAGTAAAACACTGTGGATTGGTGTAATTGGCTTATTAGTGTTTCAAATGGTGAGGCCTATATCTCCATTCAGACACATCCCCAGACGGAAGGGGGATGTTTGCACTCTGGGGGTAGACTTACCTGAAGAGGATGTATTTATCCAAGTTGAAGTGAGTTGGCGCTGCTCCAATATAGCAATTTGTGACTAAAGAGAGCATGTGCCATCCATCTAGCTTCCGTTTCTTTTCATCTCAGCGTTTCCAAAATAATCACATTCTCAATATGAAGAAAATTGGTAAGCTGCCATGTATGTGTCTGTAAGTATGTTTGGAAAAGGATTATGCCCCCCCCCCCCGACAATACCTTTTTCACTGTATTCCTAATGTCTCCAGGACAAGTATCCAAGTATCCAGATAAATCATTTAAATGACACCATCATGACAAGCCGAAGAAACCAACACGGCAACACATCAATGGTAAAACATCTACCCTATATTCTATGCAGGCAGCTGGTAAGATATATTGTCAAAGCCTTATACCAAAAAGGTGGGGATGTGTTTACATGGTGACGGAGACTTATCAATCAAAGAGAGGACAGAAAAATGGCAGCGTCACACTATGTGTCACTATTTGTAGAGGGGAAGATGGAGCGCTTCGCCCGCCACGACGATTTGACAGTCAGGTCTCGGCGTTGACGGAGAAGCCTCACGTCGAGCGCCAACTCACTCTCAACTTCCGAGCATCTCCAGTGCTCCTCCCTGTCTTCCGCGTTCTTCATGGGAACTGGGATCACAGGCTCACTCCTTCTCCGTGATCCCTACCCGCGTGGGATTATCAGATGCGCCATTATTGTACATGACATATTGCACGGCGGAAGGAAAATAATGAAACTTCATTTATATCACACACGTTTCCCCCACATACCTGCCACCACCACCTCCTCTCCCTGTTTACAACTCGGGAATCCTGCGCCTCTTATCTTCAAAGCATTACTTTGAAGACAAATGCAAAGGGTGCTTAAATATCACAGGGTTGAGAGGATGTGAATGTCAGTGAGCCGCCAATAATAAATAGCAGAGAGGAGAGCACCTAGAGTCTTGGTGAATATGAGCTGCTAGGTCCCAGAGGTAGAGACCCTGGGCCCATGTATTCTCATTCTAAACCCAAGCTGAGCATCGCTCACCGGGTGTCATACTACTCAGCTAATAGTGCCTTCACTTATTACTCAATACTGTGACTGATTAGGCACTACCGCTGGGTGAGAAGGAAAACTACTATGGATAGTCAGAGGAGAAAAATGAGAAGTAATGAATGTAAGTCTATATAAACAAGTAATACAATTTGCGTCTATTATTTTGTTGCAGGCTAAACATTGCCTTTTTTCAAATTAGTAATCTTAGCGTAGCTAAGAAATATTAAACTCCTTTCAACAAGCCATAAGTTGCTCAGTGATTTGGAAGTTAATGCCCGTGACTGTGATCTGAAAGTTTCAAGTGTTGCCAGTAATGCCAAGTGCTATCTGAAATTTGGCCTGCCTGATTCTGTTCGAGAGGCGATGGGAAGAACATTAAGCTCCTAAGGGTCACATAGAAGGCCGATTATAAACCCTGTGGTTGTGTGCCACATCATCGACTTCACTGCCGGCCATCACATTGCTATATGTTGCAGTTAGCTGATATGTCAAACATCTATACAGGAGTTGTGAGATCTGGCAGGCGACTGCAGTGTGGTCACCCTGGAACCCGATGAGTATATTTATCATTGGGTCGACGAAACAATGTCAAAACATTAATAGTTATTAAGTAACGTTAATACAATGCTTTTTCCCTCGATAAGTAAGTGCAATTCTATTGCACCATATACAGGTAACTGCCAAAATAAAAGGGAACACTTGAGTAAATGAGGGATACAAAGTATATTGAAGGCAGGTGCTTCCACACAGGTGTGGTTCCTGAGTTAATTCTGCAATTAATATCCCATCATGCTTAGGGTCATGTATAAAAATGCCCAATTGCCCATTGTTTTGGATACCATGGCTAGAAGAGATCTCAGTGACTTTCAAAGAGGGTTCTCAATGAAGCATAGGGGGTTTAAATTGTGTGTGTCAGTCATCAGACCTCAACCCAATCAAACACTTCAATTCTGGAGCGGCGCCTGAGACAGCGTTTTCCACCACCATCAACAAAACACCAAATTATTTTTGTACATTTTATATTTTAGTCATTTAGCAGACGCTCTTATCCAGAGCGACTTACAGTAGTGAATGCATACATTTCATACATTTTTTTCTCCCATACTGGTCCCCTGTGGGAATCGAACCCACAACCCTGGCGTTGCAAACACCATGCTCTACCAACTGAGCCAAATTATGGAATTTATTGTTGAAGAATGGTGTTGCATCCCTCCAATAGAGTTTCAGACACTTGTAGAATCTATGCCAAGGCACACAGAAGCTGTTCTAATGGCCCAACACCCTATTTAGACACTATGTTGGTGTTTGCTTTATTTTGTCAGTTTTGTAGCTACCCTTTGAGAGACACATTCATCTCCAAACATTTCTACAGATTGTACAAGCATCAAGACAAACCACATTGCTCATTTTCTGGGGTTACTTTTCGGTCAAAAACATGAAGAATCTAATTTGGTGAAGAACTAGGCCATGTTCTCCCATTTCTTCCTCCTCTCGTTGTTTGACTGGGAAATGTAAAATTAAACAGAGTGCATATGCATAAAGAATTAAGCTGGTGAGATCATGAATATAAATAAACCTCTGGGATAAATAAAAAACTCCATCATTATGCGCGGGAAACATCCTAAAGTAAATACAGCAATTACATTGCGAACAATGACGGTAGTTGTTTTTCCTGCTGTGGCAGTAATGTAATATACGTCCATCCCAGGGGAAGAGTCAAATTAACGAGGAACAGATGGGCAGTACTTTAGGGTTACCGGTTTTGCTTCAAAACGCAGCATTTCCCATGGAATCATTAAGCGGCATTGCAAAGCTGTGTTATGTAACACACAGACAACACATGACTAGGAGAACCAGGCTTAAGAGCCTAGTACAATAAAGCCTTGCTACATAATCAGAACAAGACATTTTTTGTTGTTGCTGAAGTGGTATTTTTATTGGACGTTGCAGAGACACAGTAAAGTATCTCCATATACAAGCCCATGTCCTTAAAGAGTCAGCGGATGGTTGGCCAGTTACAGGCTTTACTGTATAGTTGAGCGGGGGTGAACCAATGACAATGCAGAGTGGTAAAAGAGGGAGAAGCTTCCATAGTGGAATGGCTGGATGAACTGTTTGAACGTCCCCCTACGGTGTTAATGACGATGTGAAAAGAAGAGGGGACACTGTGTAGTGAGGAGCCCTCCAGGATGATCTGCTCTGGGCAATGTGGCACTCCCGTTTACAGTGGCCAGAGAGAGAGAAAAGGAAAGGAGAAGGATAGAGGGAGTGAGAGAGGGAGGGGAATAAAGAAGGGGAAAGGGGAGTGTGGAACAGTGGCAAATCTGAGGGTCAGTTCAGGAGAAGAGGAGATAAAGACAGAGAAGCGAACAGGGAAAACAGGGAGGAAGGAGAGTGGAAGGAAATGGAGGGAAGAAAATAAAGGAAATCAGGTTGAAAAGGAGGGATATGGGAAAGCAGGTGACAGAGAGAGCTAGCCAAGTTATCTCGGTGTGAAGAAAGTGTCTGACCATCTAACTGCTACACTGGCACAGTGCTCACCACGGTTCTCAGACCAGGCTGTGGTCGGTGCGGTGTGTCCGCCATGCGGATGCCTCTCTCAGGCCAGGGTTAGTGGACCGAGCAGAACAAACACACCCATGGGGACGGAGACAGGCCCTCCCACAGGGGACACACAGGAAGGATTTCAGCTGGCTGTGCTGGTTTAGATGTGGGTGTGTGTGTGTGTGTGTGTGTGTGTGTGTGTGTGTGTGTGTGTGTGTGTGTGTGTGTGTGTGTGTGTGTGTGTGTGTGTGCCTGACTATTTGCACAGAATGCATGTGTGCACAGAAGTAAATGTACAGTACTAGTCAAACAATTTGGACACACCTACTTATTCAAGGGTTTTTCTTTATTTTTACTCTTTTCTACATTGTAGAATAATAGTGAAGACATCAGAACTATGCCATAACAAATATGGAATCATGTAGTAACCTTTTCATAAGTGAGTTCCAAATATCTCTAACGGTCGCGGCAGCATGAGTTGTTTAATGCACATGATGTCAGAATGCACAGTTAACACGAGCTGCCTCCTAATTATCTATAGGCTATGTTTAAACTTGGCAATTTCTAATTATTTTCTAACAAGTTGTATTTTCTAACAATGCTTTGAATTGAGGTGTGTTCCGCCTCCCCATTTCAGTGTTGAGGACAATTTCTGTTTGAGGCTTTACTGAGCCGGACAGACTTCCCTCTTCGAGGAGAACCCTTCCCTATTTTTTTTTGTACATCAAGTATGCAGACATTTGCGCAGTCTTGCACGAACTGGAACATTTTCTTGCTGGCGGTCGCATTGCCTCCATTGTTGTTTTCCTTACAAATAATAACTTTGGACATGTGTGCGTTCCTATCAAAGTAAGTTCCTTATTTTCTGTATATCGTGTTGTTGTTTCTACTACTGTAGCATGAAGTATGTATGTATGTAAAATCAAAATCAAATTTTAATGCTCACATACACATGGTTAGTAGATATTATTGCAAGTGTAGCGAAATGCTTGTGCTTCTAGTAACGACAATGCAGCAATATCTAACAAGTAATCTAACAATTCCACAACAACTACCTAATACACACAAATCTAAGTAAAGGAATGGAATAAGAATATATACACTACAGTTCAAAAGTTTGGGGTCACTTAGAAATGTCCTTGTTTTTGAAAGAAAAGCACATTGAAGGGAGTAGTACACAACGTTGTAAGAGATCTTCAGTTTCTTGGCAATTTCTCGCATCAAATAGCCTTCATTTCTCAGAACAAGAATAGACTGACGAGTTTCAGAAGAAAGGTCTTTGTTTCTGACCATTTTGAGCCTGTAATCGAACCCACAAATGCTGATGCTTCAGATACTCAACTAGTCTAAAGAAGGCCAGTTTTATTTCTTCTTTAATCAGAACAACAGTTTTTAGCTGTGGTGACATAATTGCAAAAGGCTTTTCTAATGATAAATTAGCCTTTTAAAATGATAAACTTGGATTAGCTAACACAACATGCCATTGGAACACAGGAGTGATGGTTGCCGATAACGGGCCTCTGTACGCCTATGTAGATATTCCATAAAAATCAGCTGTTTCCAGCTACAATAGTCATTTACAACATAAACAATGTCTACACTGTATTTCCAATCAATTTGATGTTATTTTAATGGTCAAAAAATGTGCTTTTCTTTCAAAAACAAGGGCATTTCTAAGTGACCCCAAACTTTTGAACGGTAGTGTACATATAAATATATGGATGAGCAATGACCAAACGTCAAAGGCAAGATGCAATAGATGGTATAAAATACAGTATATACATATGAGATGAGTAATGCAAGATATGTAAACATTATTAAAGTGACTTGTGATCCATTTATTAAAGTGGCCAATGATTTCAAGTCTGTATGTAGGCAGCAGCCTCTCTGTGTTAGTGATGGCTGTTTAACAGTCTGATGGCCTTGAGATATAAGCTATTTAAGCTAGTCTCTCGGTCCCAGCTTTGATGCCCCTGTACTGACCTCGCCTTCTGGATGGTAGCGGGGCAGTGGCTCGGGTGGTTGTTGTCCTTGATGATCTTTTGGCCTTCCTTTGACATCGGGTACTGTAGGTGTCCTGGAGGGCAGGTAGTTTGCCCCCAGTGATGCGTTGTGCAGACCGCACCGCCCTCTGGAGAGCCTTGCGGTTGTGGGCGGTGCAGTTGCCGTACCAGGCGGTGACACAGCCCGACAGGATGCTCTCAATTGTGCATCTGTAAAAGTGTGTGAGGGTTTTAGGTGACAAGCCTCTGCTGTTTCCTAAAGTCCGCTATCATCTCCTTTGTTTTGTTGACGTTGAGTGAGAGTGCCCTCACCTCCTCCCTGTAGGCTGTCTCGTCGTTGTTAGTAATCAAGCCTACTACGGTTGTGTCGTCTGCGAACTTGTTGATTGAGTTGGAGACGTGCATGGCCACGCAGTCATGGGTGAACAGGGAGTATAGGAGGGAGCTGAGCACGCACCCTTGTGAGGCCCCAGTGTTGAGGATCAGCGAAGTGGAGATGTTGTTTGTACGTGTGAAAAGGTTAAACAAATCAAAATATATTTGATATTCTTCTAAGTAGCCACCCTTTGCCTTGATTACAACTTTACACACTCTTGGCATTCTCTCAACCAGCTTCACCTGGAATGGTTTTCCAACAGTCTTGCCAGGAGTTTCCACATATACTGAGCACTTGCTGGCTGCTTCGCCACTCTGCGGTCCAACTCATCTAAAACCATTTCAATTGGGTTGAGGTCGGGTGATTGTTGTAACGTCTGCTTCCAACTCACACCCTCAAACACTTAGATCCTCTGAACGCAGTTCACTTTCCAGCCCAGTTTCCAACTCACACCCTCAAACACTTAGATCCTCTGAACGCAGTTCACTTTCCAGCCCAGTTTCCAGCTCACACTTTTAAACACCTAGATCCCCTGAACGCAGCTCACCCTCCAGATCCCAATCACCTGAATTCTAATCACCTGTTCACACACATGTATGTCATTATCACACACTATTTAGTTCAGTTCGTTGCACCCCATCACTGTGAGGTATTGTTTGTTTTGTGACAGACGTCTTTCAGAGCTGTTTTTCCCCTGATTTACTCCTCCCGTGTATGATAGTTTTTGCCTGCCTCACTAACGATGCCTTTTGCCTATTCCCTGCCTGTACTTTAGCCTATCGGATTTCCTGTTATCTACCTATTGCCTGATCTCCCGGACTACGTTACTAGCCTTTTCCCTGCCAGTACTGTTGCCCTTTTGGACCCCCTGTGTATGACCTTCTGCCTGCCCCTGGACCCAGCTACCTGCCTCCTCCTGTGGTCCTTTGTAATAAACACCTGCTGCTCCCTGCGCTTGAAACCAGCTCTCTGTCTCCCATCGTGTTCATTACAATTGTGGAGGCCAGGTAATCTGATGCAGCACTTCAGCCTTCCTTTCCTGTGGCTGTCCTCATGAGAGACAGTTTCATCATAGTGCTTGATGGTTTTTGCGAATGCACTTGAAGAAACTTTCAAAGTTCTTGAAATTTTCCGGATTGACTGATCTTCATGTCTTAAAAGTAATGATGGACTGTTGTTTCTTTTTGCTTATTTGAGCTGTTCTTGCCACAATATGGACTTGGTCTTTTACCAAATGGGGCTATTTTCTGTATACCACCCATACCCTGTCACAACACAGTAAGAAGGAAAGACATTCCACAATTTAACTTTTAACAAGGCACACCTGTTAATTGAAATGCATTCTAGGTGACTACCTCATGAAGCTGGTTGGGAGAATGCCAAGAGTGTGCAAAGCTGTCATCAAGGCAAAGGGTTGCTACTTCGAAGAATCTCAAATATAAAATATATTTTTATTTGTTTAACACTTTTTTGATTACTACATGATTCCATAGTTATTTCCTAGTTCAGATGTCTTCACTATTATTCTACAATGTAGAAAATAGTACAAATAAATAAAAACACTGGAATGAGTAGGTGTGTGCAAACTTTTGACTGGTCCTGTATATGACAGGTTCCCTATTTCATTACTCTTCATGGATGCGAGTGCAGTCTACTCTAGTAAAATGGCAATTGTCAAAACATAAAAGTAAGATAATGCTGAGATGATTATAGTCAAGGTGGCACTGCCGACTACATGTTCCTAGAGGGGGGGAGGCTGTTAGCCTTGGTCTCTTCTTTATTCATCCACTATATTCTTGCAAGACGAGTTGATTAAAATACACATCTATTACAACTGTCTATATTTACTGACAGCTATGTTTGCAACGCCGGAGAAATATACAACCGCACCTCATTTATTGACTAGCTGGAGTAGGCTATTTCTAACAGAATGGATTTAATATTAGCGTGGTAGGACTCCTAGGGTTCGTGGATAATTCATGATTTTGTGTATGCTTTAGCCGAGACAGGCCAGATCTGCTTTAATAGTTTTGATGAATAGCTGAATAGTTTTATATTAAAAGGGCAGTGATTCTTGGGCCCTGCCGCAACACAGACTAATGGATAAGAGCTCTGTTGGCTGCCAAGATGGATTATATCAAAGCCCATTGTAGCTTTGCCTCCATTGTGTCTACTGTATTTGACCAGGAGATAGGACTCCAGTTGCTATTACAGACAATGATGTTCCCTCAATATTTTTGTCACTGAGCAAATTTCAGTTCTTGTGATAGGAAACTTGTAACATTTTTAAATTACAGTATTAGACTGTAGCCAATAGGCTATTGTGGCTATTTGAGCAAAATGTAGGCCTATCAGAGTGGCCTACCAACAAAATCAATGGCGCAAATCCCTTAACATTTTCACATGGAAATAGCTTTGGATTTCTGTGATATAGGCTATTGTAGCCTATGTGGTGTTCAATATAGGCTTGTATTCCATCATGAGACTTTTAAAAACATTTTTTTGATTATTTTTACTTGGTCTATAACACCATGGGCCAAATAAGTGACTGTAAATTGCATTGTATTGTTTTGTAGGATACAAGAAACCACTTTATAAAATACAATGCTGTAACGCCCTGGCCATAGAGAGGGGTTTTTGTTCTTTATTTTGGTTAGGCCAGGGTGTTACATTGGGTGGGCGTTCTATGTTCCTTTTTCTATGTATTTGTATTTCTTTGTTTTGAGCCGTGTGTGTGGCTCCCAATCAGGCACAGCTGAAGTTCGTTGTTGCTGATTGGGAGTCACACATTGTCACGTCCTGACCAGCAGAGGGAGCAATTGTATTAGTTTTGATCAGGACGTGGCAGCGATTTTTGTGTTCCATGTGAGTTGGTTGTTGGACTCCCAATTGAAGGCAGGTGTGTTGAGTTGCCTTTGATTGGGAGTCCTATAAACAGGTGTGTGTTTTCCTTTGGGGTTGTGGGTAGTTGTTTTTGCACTGTGTTTTGTGTGCCTGCAAAACTGTTCCTGTCGTTGTGAGTATTGTTTATTGTTTTTCCCTGTGGATGCTATACGTGTTTTTATTAAAGAAATAAGAGTATCCACATTCCCGCTGCGCCTTGGTCCATTCCTGATGACAAGCCTTACACACATAAGGAGCATGTTTTTCCTTTGGGTTTTGTGGGTAATTGTTTCTGTTCAGTGTGTTTCCTGACAGGACTGTTTCTGGTCGTTTTTGTTTCGTTTTTGTAAAGTGTTCTCTTTTTGAATTAAAATTCTAACGATGAACACATCCTCTGCTGCACCTTGGTCTAATTCTGACGACGGCCGTTACAAATGCACTATAATTACCATACAGAGAACTAGACAATGTAGACTACCCTCTGTCTATTGGTTTATTTGGATGTGTCTTAAAATGTAAACATAAACAAGCTTTTTACCTGACTCGCTTTTTGAAGACAGCTTGAAATGTACACGCTTACTAATACTTACCAATAACTGGGCAAATAACTCGCTAACTAGCAAAGAATGTCATCAAATGTGCACACGCATGGCTCTGATCTAAAAAAAATAAAAAAAAATAAAAAAGTGCATCCACAGGCAGGTGATTGAAAGACTGCCCAAGGGCTACAGATGCAATCTGGCAAAGTTTAGATTTGTTTTGCTTTGTTGCATTGAAAAGGGGCTGATATTATTTTGATTTGATCACATTAAGAGAAAAATGTTTGATCTATTGTGCAAACTAATGGAGCGAACTGTGAAATTCAATCTCATGTGTCTCTGCGGGGGCTGGCATTTCTTCTGCGCGGCAGTCCTGGAGGAGGTACGCGGCCGCACGCGCTTAGAGGGAACATTGATTACAGGTACATATAGATAGAGCATTATCATCACTTGCTGCATGATCCACAGACTTGATCTCTGAGAGAAAATAATGGATCGCATATGAACACTGTAATAGCATGAGCCTAGCATCCAGGCCAATGTTACATATTTAAGAGCAAAGGTGGATAGATAGAGTAGATGCAGTAGTCGCTGGAGGCCAGATGTGACTATAGCAACAAAGCATAGGCCTACCTATCCTCAGCGTGTCATTTCAAATCAAATTGTATTTGTCACATGCTTCGTAAACAACAGGTGTAGACTAACAGTGTACTAACTAACAGTGTACTAATTAACAGTGGACGGAGACTAGCTGGCCTCACACACCTACATACACACGATCATGGTGAAGTTGCAAAGAATTCTGCCAGTCCACCTACGCACCCCTACCTACACACATCTCTTGCTCTACATTCATCTATCTGGAAGGCCAACACGCTTTTGTCGACTTACTTTCAGGATTTGTGGTTGGATGTCCTTCGCTAAGAAATGGCCTTGTTAAACTTTTTGTGAACAGTCTTTCTGATGATGACAGTCAGTCCGACACAGTCCTTCTAATACACAGTGTATTTTTAATAGACATGTACAGCAATGGTAGAACGCCAAAGCCCAACTGTGATGAAAGCGAGTTTCAAGGCACCCCTGCGTTCCTTTCAACGGAGGATAATGAAGGACGGTTGGTCTCTAGGCTACGACTGAATGCTTTGTGAACGCTTCGTGCTGTTTTTGCTGTGGTCAACACAGAGGGAGCGGTCCAGCCATGATAATTACGCCACTTGACTAGGGCCGAGGGCGATATGTTGCAAGACGCAGAACACAGTGGGCGCTGACAATAGGATGCGCTAACTAATGGAACTGCATTCAACTGCAAAAGGCACTGTTGTTGTTAGGCTCAGGTAAAACAGTGGGGGTTTATTAATGTTTTTTACTAGGGATTTGGCGCTTAAAAAGCCACTGAACACACCGGTAGGCACTAATACTAATGTCTGTTGCTCATTAGAAAAATGAGATTTCAGTCTTGGAGCTGTGTTTGATGACCGATTCAGCTTTGGTTAAAGATTTTTGACCCTCATGAGACACTGTAGGCGGGGAAGCCTACTTCACTTCCTAAAAATCCCCAGAATTAATCTAAGATAACTCCAGAAATATGTAATAAATGTTGACGTTTTTGCCAAGGATGTTTTAGTTGTGCATATTTACATCTAACTAAGGTGTTTGATGCAGTATTTCTCAAGTAAAAAAATGCGCAGTGTGATGTCTTCTGTAAACAAAGTCGGGCTGCTGGGCAGGAAATTCTCTCAATGTCTATTGGATAGAGTGCAATCCCTGTAGCTGTTTACCCCGTGTTAGTGGGCAAATATACGTCCTAAAATCAAAACCCAACCTTCATTTACCCGTTGTGGCACACAGACGTTCCAAACTCTGTTTTATACGAGACTGACTTTATGACAAAAAGTATGCTACTTACTACACTTTGTAGGACATTTTGACACTAGAATAACGGTTTCTCACTCATATACAGTGCATTCGGAAAGTATTCAGACCCTTTGACTTTTTCCACATTTTTTCGTTATGTTACAGCCTTATTCTAAAATTGATTCAATACATGTTTGTCCTTATCAATCTACACACAATACCCCATAACGACAAAGTGAAAACAGGTTTTTACAAATTTCTGCAAATGTATTACAACTAAAAAACAGAAATGACTTATTTACATAAGTATTCAGACCCTTTGCTATGTGACTCGAAATTGAGCTCAGGTGCATCCTGTTTCCATTGATCCCCCTTGAGATGTTTCTACAACTTGATTGGAGTTCACCTGCGGTAAATTCAATTGATTGAACATGATTTGGTAAGGCACACATCTGTCTATATAAAGTCCCACAGTTGACATTGCATGTCAGAACAAAAACCAAGACATAAGGTCAAAGGAATTGTCCATAGAGCTCCGAAACAGGATGGTATCAAGGAACAGATCTGGGAAAGGCTACCAAAAAAAATTCTGCAGCATTGAAGGTCTCCAAGAACACAGTTGCCTAAATCATTCTTAAATGAAAGAAGTTTGGAACCACCAAGACTCTTCCTAGAGCTGGCCATCTGGCCAAACTGAGCAATCAGGGGAGAAGGACCTTGGTAAGGGAAGTGACCAAGAACCCGATGGTCACTCTGACAGAGCTCCAGAGTTCCTCTGTGGAGATGGGAGAACCTTCCAGAAGGACAACCATCTCTGCAGCACTCCACCAATCAGGCCTTTATGGTAGAGTGGCCAGACGGAAACCACTCTTCAGTAAAATGAACATGACAGTTTGCCAAATGGCACCTAAAGGACTCTCAGACCATGAGAAACAAGATTCTCTGGTCTGATGAAACCAATATTAAACTCTTTATCCTGAATGCCAAGCGTCACGTCTGGCGGAAAACCTGGCACCATCCCTAAGGTGAAGCATGGTGGTGGCAGCATCATCCTGGGGGGATGTTTCAATGGCAGGGACTGGGAGACAGGATCGGGGGGGGAATGAACGGAGCAAAGCACAGAGACTTCAGGAAACAGCAGAGGGAGCAGCCCCCTATTCACATCTACGGGACAGTAGTGGAGAAGGTGGAAAGTTTTAAGTTCCTCGGCGTACACATCACGGACAAACTGAAATGGTCCACCCACACAGACAGCGTGGTGAAGAAGGTGCAGCAGCGCCTCTTCAACCTCAGGAGGCTGAAGAAATTTGGCTTGTCACCAAAAACACACAAACTTTCAGAGATGCACAATCGAGAGCATCCTGTCGGGCTGAATGACCGCCTGGTACGGCAACTGCTCCGCCCACAACCGTAAGGCTCTCCAGAGGGTAGTGAGGTCTGCACAATGCATCACCGGGGGCAAACTACCTGCCCTCCAGGACACCTACACCACCCGATGTCACAGGAAGGCCAAAAAGATAATCAAGGACACCAACCACCCGAGCCACTGCCTGTTCACTCTGCTATCGTCCAGAAGGCGAAGTCAGTACAGGTGCATCAAAGCTGGGGCCGAGAGCCTGAAAAACAGCTTCTATCTCAAGGCCATCAGACTGTTAAACAGCCATCACTAACATTGAGTGGCTGCTGCCAACATACTGACTCATCTCTAGCCACATTAATAATGAAAAAATGTATGTAATAAATGTATCACTAGCCACTTTAAACAATGCCACTTTTATATGTTTACATACCCTACATTACTCATCTCATATGTATATACTGTACTCTATACCATCTACTGCATCCTGCCTATGCCTACATTCACAACAACTACCTTATACACACAAGTGCATATTTATGTACATATTCTTATTCCTTCCTTTACACTTGTGTATAAAGTAGTTGTGAAAATGTTAGGTTAGATTACTTGTTAGATATTACTGCATGGTCGGAGGTAGAAGCACAAGCATTTCGCTACACTCGCATTAACATCTGCTAACCATGTGTATGTGACAAATAAAATTTGATTTGATTTGAGAGATCCTTAATGAAAACCTGCTCCAGAGCGCTAAGGAACTCAGACTGGGGCGAAGGTTCACCTTCCAATAGGACAACGACACTAAGCAGACAGCCAAGACAACACAGTAGTGGCTTTGAGACAAGTCTCTAAATGTCCTTGAGTGGCCCAGCCAGAGCCCGGACTTAAACCGCTCGAACATCTCTAGAGAGCCCTGAAAATAGCTGTGCAGCGACGCTCCCCATCCAACCTGACGGAACTTGAGAGGATCCCCAAATACAGGTGTGCCAAACCTGTAGCGTCATACCCAAGAAGAATCGAGGCTGTAATCGCTGCCAAAGGTGCTTTAACAAAGTAAAGGAATACTGAATACTTATGTAAGTGTGATATGTCTGTTTTTATATTTCTAATACATTTGCAATTATTTTTAATCCATTTTAGAATAAGGCTGTAATGTACATTTTGGGGGGAAAAAGTCAAGGGGTCTGAATACTTTCCGAATGCACTGTATATGCCACAAAGGCCATTTTTAAAGGGATTCGTTGCTTTTTAAAGGCAGTCGCTCTTTAAGGTCACAAACTCTACGACTACAGCAAGTAGGTGATGCACTTTCATCCTTGGCAAGTTTTTTGTAAATGTGGATGATGAAACGGACATTTCAAAGGGAAAGTCACTGTAGGCCAGAGCGATTGTCACTGATTCTGCTGCTACAAAGGAATGTCAGATCAGTGGTTGGCTCCTGATCCTTTGTTGTTTGTGGAATCGGATTGTGCAGCTGAACAGGGGCTCAAAATGGCTTTGTATTTACCGTACATGGCTTTCTCAGCAGAAGTGTTTGTGTGTGTGTTGACGACAACACGTAAGAAAAAATCCATAGGAGCCAGAACGTCGAAGGAAGTGGCCACTCGTTGATCACATTTCATTTCAAATGGAAAACAACGCTACTTGTCTGGTCTACCTCCCGAGTCTGAAAGAGGCCTAGTGTTTTACTATGGTCTGAATTGCCTGTGACACCTTGGAATGTTGCGACAAATTGAAATAATTTTTCTATTTGTTTTGTGCATTGGGCTCGCCGAGGAGCTGTTATGGAGGATTTTCAATTTTCTCTCCCTCCAAAAACTCAGAGATAGTCAATGAGACTGAATGAATCTACACAATAAGATTCTCTATTTGTCGGTAGAAAATGTTTCTTTCATTGACTAAATGTATAGCAATTACTCTCAGGGTGCATGCAATCTGTTACAAATGAAATCTGATGCAATGATATTTTCAAACTACTGTACCCCGAAACTTTGTAAATCCAACAAAAAGGCCTCTCCACACACACTCACCTATTTTCTATTATTTTCCCGAATCAGTTCAACTACACCCTTTTACAGGATAGACAACACACAGCCATATGTGTGTACACATACACTCAAAATGTCTGCCTTTTCTCCCCTCATGTTAGTGCCACCTCAGCTGTGAGACTCGGGCTGAATTATCTATACAATAGGTGTGGGTGGGCTTTAAAGTAAATGGGTCGTTCCACGAAATGAGTGCCTTTTGCATCCCTTTAAATATTTTTAGTAGAAATTGTGCACGAATATTGAATAAAAAATGTAAAAGTCAATATTGCATTATTAATGAAGTGCCCTTTAATATAGACCACATGGTGAATTCAATAAATCAGATTTTTTTGTATATGTATATAAGATTGCTGAAGTGCCAAAATTCAGCATTTTGATATGTCTCTCTGTCAACCCTGTTTCGTTTCTAGGTTTTAGATTTTAAACAACCTGATCCCAACATTTCTCCAAGTTTCACCATCATTGTAAAGCCCTAGTTATTTTGTTGCTTTGACAAAGTCATTTCTGAAGATTATTCGTTATTTCATGTGATTAGTGATTCATTTACGTCTGTCCCTCATTTTAAGGTCAACCCTGTTACATAAACTGAATTATTGTTTTAATATGGTGAAACTATTCCTTTTAAAATATTTTTCCAAAAGAAACATTCAACATCTAATAGTCAAATCATAGCGTAAAAGCAGGTGAGCTGGTTCTACTCTTTTTGGCCATAGACAGGGTAGAAATGTTTTAACAATTTCATTTGTTTTGTGAAGTTAGATTTCAATTGCCTCTCCCTGTTGCTCACAACAAGCTTCCATTCCCCCTGCATCAAGGGGATTAATGGCTGATTTACCATGTTACGGTCAACCCTGTTACGGTCAACCCTGTTACGGTCAACCCTGTTACTTTATTTGGCACTTCATAGGCACTTACTCTAGTGATTTTTATTAGATGGGAAAACTTGATTTCTAGCTACAGCACTTTCTCTCTCCCTCTCTCTTGCTCAAATGCCACAGCTCATGTAATTATGTGTCTCAAACATCCCTTTTTCCCTTTCCCTCTTGTTGTGTTTCTGCTTTAGTTCCTCATTGCTATTGTGAGACAAAGCGGCAATGAAAGAAAATCAGTCCCTGGGTCAAGTGAAGGTTATTCACCCACGCTGCACTGGGGCAGAGAGTTGACACTCCCCACAGCCGGTTTGCATTGTTTGATATATATTTATATATATTTTTGTTTTAAGCTGCACAAGCGACTGGTCTTTCAGCTCTCAGACTAATTGGTAGAGAACTTCAGTTGAGTATTTTCTCAAATGCAGCCTGTGGGGAAAAAAGGGTAACGAACACAGACATGCCATATCCTCACTGATGGACACACATACACAAGTGTGTGTATGCACACAGTCTCACACAACATGAGCAAAAAGAGACCCACACCAAAAGAATTCAACAGACGAACCTAGTGAACCCACCACTTTCCATCCTGTCCAACTACCACACAAAAACCTCGGTCAATGTGTACTGTAACTAATCCAGAGAGAGAGAGAGAGATAAAGAAAAAAAAGAAAGAATAGGAGAAGTGTCCTGACAAGTGGATCAGCTTAACCCTTGCACCGGAACCATCCATCAGGCTGTGGAATCAGCTCTCTGGGATCGCTCATCCCAAACGGAAGGTGAAATTCCCAACTCCGACAGCTGTGACCAGAAAGATAGCTCACTGGACACCCAGCGCCTCAGCAAGCAATCTTTAAACAACATTCCAGATGGGGATTTTGATACATGACAAATAGGAGAGAGGAGAGGAGTGTGGTGGGATGGAGGGAAAGAGGGAGGAGTAGTTGAGATGGAAACAAAGTGAGCTACATGTATAGGGAGAATTGTTTGATTTGGAAACAGGGTGTCTGTGTTGAGGTGGGAGAGAGGGATGGATGGATCGAAGGATGGAGGAAAGGGGGGAGGAGTAGAGGTGGTTGAGTAGGAAACAGGGTGTCTGAGTAGAAGGGGGCATTATACTTCATACTGGCATCGATCTATGTGAGGAGGACTGAGCAAAGACAGGATGACATTTATGGTGTGGTCGGTGGTCGGACTGCATGGGTCGTTAGTTCTAAAAAAGACACTTCCAAACAGTGACATGCTCTACTGTGCGTATTCCAAATACACTGTGGGATCAAGTTGTTCGGCATCCAATTGAATCCCATGCCGAATTCTGAATGACGGGTCTTGTTAGTTGCACTGCACCCACTGTATTCCATTCACTATTCAACATGTGCTCCAGTGAATGCACCATTCTCTGGCTAGCTACCTGCGCAAACACACAAGTGTGTGTGGTGCTATGTCATTACCAATCATGGAATGAAGGTGAGGAGAAAGCAGGGCGCTACATGTGTAGATGTCAGGTTAAGCATGCTCGCCTGTCAAGGGCAATAACACACACACACAATGTATGCAATCCTATAGCACTCATAACCTACACAGTGGTTAGTTAAGTCAGGTGTGTTAGTGCAGGGCTAAAACAAACGTGCACAACCTGGGGTGCTGCCAGCAATGGATTGCGAAACACTTGAAACAGAGGTAGCCTACTAGTGGGCCCTTGTTAATGATTTGGCTGTTCATTTGCAGTAATCACAGAATGTGCATTAACGTTTCCTGAGACTTTAGGATAACACCACAGGTCATCAAATTACAGGTACAGCTTTCCTAAAATGAGGACAGGAAAAACATCATTTCGGGCAAAAAACTAAATCCTCCTACCGCTCCTCATTTCTGCTAGAATATCAAATCCACTGACGTGGTCCATTGGATGTTTAATTAGACGCCACTGCTGGCTTTCACACAGAAACAGAAAAACAAATACACGACTAGTGTTGCTGGAGTGGCTGTCTGCAGTGTTGGGGAGTAGTAAACAACATGTAATTCAACTAGTACTCTAACTACATTTTGCAAAAGCTTGGTGGTAGTTGAACTACATTCAAATCTTGGTAGTGTTTTCACTAGTTAATTAATGTTTTTCCATTTAGTGGTGTAGCCAACTACTGGAACTACACAATCATTTTGGGCGGAAAATAAAATATAATATGGGTGAGGTAGGCAAGCATTTCCTTTATTTATTTATTTTTTACATCAGACCTACCTAATTCTCATTTGAAACAAAGTTTTTGTGTTTAATAGGCCAAATTACACATTCTGTTAACATCTGACTCCAGAGTGATGTGTTCTTGCAATGTGTTCTTGTAGTCTATGACATTTCAGATTTCGATATGATCATCTATCACAAAGAAGTTTGGATATATATAGACAAACTACTTTTTCAAAGTAACTTTAGTTAAGTAAACTATGTTTTTCTTAAGGGTAGCTTAACTTCCAGTGTGAAGTAATTGGTAGCTTGGTAAACTATATTTTCAGAGTAGCTTCCCCAACACTGGCTGTTTGTTTTTTAACCATCTTTGTGTGTGTGTGTGTGTGTGTGTGTGTGTGTGTGTGTGTGTGTGTGTGTGTCTTTGAAGGCAAATATAGACACGTTTCAGAATGCTGACTGGTGGGTCTTAACACTTCTAGAACTTGAATAATACTCAGTACGTCTAGGTTTTAGATATATATAGAAATAGAAGCAACATTTGTATAGAGCAGTTGATATCACAGTAAAAAGAAACAGAAAATATTGAGTTCCCCTCTCAGAATCCCCAAAGCAATGACCTGGTTGGGAAACGCCTTTAGAACTTCTTCTAAACTAGCATATCAGAGGCTAAGTAGGACACTAACAGGTCAACGTGTCTCGCCCAGGGCCTAACCCCAGCTTGAGCTGCCTGCATGCCCACCTTAACACATGAGCGGTGTCGCACACTAAACCTTCCCCCTATACCACAGGCTGCAGACAGTGGAGAATCCATCATGTCTCCAATCCACAGGAGGTGCCAAATGAACAGACCTGCGCCACACTTCATGTGTTGACCCCGGAGGGTACGTATAAAAAAACAAGACACCGCATGCATTTTAAAACAAATCCCAAGTTTAACTTGACACACTTCGCAAACTAATTATCACATGGTAATTATGTGAGGAATTATGGCGCCAGCGCCTGAACTGAATCCATCTTATAAGTTGAAAATATGAAACTTAGATAAACTTGAAATTATAGTTTGTAAACTTGATACACAGACAGTGAATGCAATATCTACCATATTGAAACTGAATAGATACACAGAGTACAAAACATTATTCTCTTTCCATGACAGACTGACCAGGTGAATCCAGGTGAAAGCTATGATCCCTTATTGATGTCACTTGTTAAATCCACATCAATCAATGCGCACCAGTTTGTGTCAAGAACAGCAACGCTGCTGGGTTTTTCACACTCAGTAGTTTCCTGTGTGTAGCAATAATGGTCAAACACCCAAAGGACATCCAGCCAAATTGACACAACTGTGGGAAGCGTTGGAGTCAACATGGGCTAGCATCCCGGGGGTGTGTAACTCAATATTAGGTGTTATTAATGTTTTGTACACTGTGTAAATACTGAACTTGAATATTCAATGAAATTCAATTTTAAAACTGAATGCAATTTCATTCAATTCAGTTTCAAATCATGAAATCCAAGTAACATTCTTTAATTCAATTATTCAATTGGTACATTTCAAATTCCAAAATATTATATTCAAATTCAATATCCTAATACAAATGAAAAATTATGTAATTCAAATACTGAAATCGCTCCATAGCCAGCCTTCCTACCTAAAAAGTCCCCCTCCTGAAGTTTTCAAAGTGTTCTGAAGGAAATATCTGAACTTCATTGGACACTGAAGGGCACATGAAGGCAGATATTAACTGGAATGTAGGTCAAATTCATTTGAATCCTGGTCCACTGAAATGTAATGACATTATAAAGTCCCCCCCAAAACTTCAGATAGAATTCAATGTCAAATTCCATTCAATGCTTAACCTGAATGTGGATACATTTGACCTAAATTCGTGTTGAGGAAATAGTTGAATCTAGCAAGGTAAACAGGAATCAGAAAACACCTATCATACTGTACACTTACTTGACATTTTGCCTCCTGCTTTTAGAAGCAAATACACTTGAATGATAGATCCACTTATAACTTGACCTTTGCCTTAACACAACATCCTGATCATGTCTGTGAAGAAGACAGTAGTGGTGAGCATACATTTCCCTCTGTCTTCCTCCCTCCCTTCTGTCCCTGAAGTAGCTGAACTCTTCTCCTGGAGAAATATTTGATTAACTCTGGAATTTATGGTGTGCTGCTACTACACAGGGCTCTCACAATTATCCCAGGGAGAAAGGGGCATGCTAGGGCTGTTTATTCTGGAGAGCTGGGAGGTCGGGGCAGTGTCTGTCAATGTCTGTGTGTGTATGTCTGTTTGTATGTGTCTGTTTGTTTATGCAGCAGTGCCCCTGTGTGTGTCTACGCACAGATGTGTGCGTGTGTACCTGTGAGTGAAGGTTTGTGTGTGTCCCAGCTCTCTTCAAAAGGAGCCTCTTGGATAGGTTGCAGCTTTGGCACACATCCAACCTATCAATAGCCTGGCAGGTAGTGGAGCCGTCAAGGATTAATCTATGGAGATTAAACCAAATAATGGTTTCTTCGCAATGGCTATGATGGGGGAGGTGGTTGGTTTAGAGAAACAGACCTGAGTGGGGGATGGAGGGATGGTGGGGGCTTCATTTCACCAACTGAGACAATGGAGTCAACCCAACCTTAACAAGACCCCTGCTGATGGGGGGGGGGGGGGGGGGGGGGTTAGAACTGGTTGTGTTGGAGAGAGGGAGATAAAGGGAGAGAGGATTTAGAGAGAGGAAAGAGAACAGGGAGGGATACTAAGGGAAAGGAGGGAAGGAGAGGGAAGGAGAGGGAAGGAGAGTGGGATATGGAGGGAAAGTGGGTTGGATGCAGTGAGGCAGAGTGTGAGATGACAGAAGTGGGAAGGATAGTAAGGAATAGAGAGGGAAAGAGGGAGAGGAAGGCGAGAGGCAGAGAGACAGTCTAAAGGGGAGAAAGGGAGGGAGTGAAACAAGGAAAGAGGAAGAAAAGCGAGGGGAAATAGGGGAGAGGAGAAGCACTGATAGAAATAGAGTGTAATGAGATGAAACGAGACCGCTATCGCCTGACTTAGCGATGAACACTCAGGGGATCCAACATGTGTGTGTGTTCCCGTTCATGTGTGTGTGTGTTCCCGTTCATGTGTGTGTGTGTGGGAAGAAGGGCGATCAG
The DNA here is from genome assembly GCF_901001165.1 of Salmo trutta. Classification (NCBI taxonomy): domain Eukaryota; kingdom Metazoa; phylum Chordata; class Actinopteri; order Salmoniformes; family Salmonidae; genus Salmo; species Salmo trutta. Next base: position 26,824,759 of record NC_042971.1, read on the forward strand.
ACACGAACCAAATTGGAGCTGTGATGGTGATAGATAAGAGGCAGGACACTACCAGGGGAAAAAAAACAGGAGTGGTGGTGCTGGGGGTACCTTTGATCATCAGCCTGTTTGCCAGTCTCTCTCTGGGCCTCTCTGGGAACCTCTGACATTACACCCTCTTGGGAGAGACCCAAGAGGGGTGGGGAGGGAACCACCAGCCATGAGCCCTAGGTTGTTTCCCAAATGGCACTCTATGGGCCCTGCTCAAACGTAGTGCTCTACAGAGGGAATAGGGTACCATTTGAGACACCTAGTTGTGATCTAAATCCAGAGGGAAGAGGGGAAATAGAGTCGTAACCATGGGCTGCTGGGTGGGGGGGGGGGGGCTAGGGCTCCAGACTGCCACCATTTAGTTGCATTTTGTGACCCTTTGACTTGGCTGTGTGAGTTACATTATTAATTGGACACACTGGTGCGAGCTGCACATTCTACCCAGTCACTTCAATCAAAACGGCCTATTTTTTGGGAGGATAAAACCATGAATTTGTAGTAAAGTTCATTATACTTTAATTATGCTTTGTTTCACTGGGGTTGGCAACTTTAATTACCTCGTGTGCCCCTCGTGTGTGTATACATTTCAAAATGCAATTGCGGGGAAAAAACAACTTTGGAAGCAACTAGTTAACCTATAATAATACCAAAAATCTGGATACCTATTTTGACAGTAAAATATAACAAAAATAGCCAAATTGTCAACCCAAAATTCATGACAGTCACTGGATTAGGTTGCATATAAAAATATTTTGAATCATGCATTCCTGCTTGGACATGTTGGAGGTAATAACGTATTAATTGAATACCATCTCAGTAGCCTCTTACACGTCTTAATAAAGCATTGTGAATGACTTTATAGTGACTTAATAAGACTGAAATGTATTCTATTGTGTGACACTGCAAATTTGTTTTGGGGGGGCCGGTGCCACCAACTGAAAGGAACATTCTAGCCTGGAGCCCTGTGAGGTCAATAAGGGAACTTGGGGAAGTAGGGAAGCTCCTCTGACAGTAGGGGGAGGGGAGGGTTAATGCCAGTTGATTAGCACTGAAAGGGTGCTTCATTCTACAGCTAGAGGACTCCTGATATCTCCAGGAGTGATAAGTATAATCTTTTTGTCTTTCTCTGTTGTGGTCTAGTACTGTCTTTTTGCTAGCTAGGGCCATGTACTTTAAGTGCTGCCTGTCTTCCCAGTGGTCTGCTTGGTGTGTGAACTGCTGACTGCTCATAAACTTGCAGATGATTGTTGACACATAAACCAGCATCAAGGGGCAGGGTAATTTGTGACTTGTTTTGGTAATCAATGGCTGTATTGGAGGGGGAGGGGTTTAACCTCTCCTAGGCAATCAGCAATTAGAACGTCTGCTAGGAAATTAGCAATTAGTGTTAGTACTTCAGTCTCCTCTGGCTTCTTAGCGGCGGTTGTGTCAGTCTCGTCGGCAAAAGCGAAGACCGTTGCCGAAACAAAGACTGCTCTACCGCTCAGTCGAGTATCTTACCCTGTCATTTTCTGATCATCTAATTTTGCTCTTTTGTAGCCTCGGCAACTGTTTTCGATACCTATTCACTCCTATGCCTGTAGGCTTTACAGATGCTCCCCACCCCTCCGCTGCAACCCTTCTAATTTAGTGTACCCTGCGCGCACAACCCATGTGGATTTCCGGGTCTCTGGCAGTTCCAAACACTGCCAATCTGCAGTCATGAACACCGAGTTCATTTCAGCCTCTAATGCCCTTTAGTCCCTTGACTTTTTGGCCTTGACGGAGACATGGATCACCCCAGAGAACATTGCTACTCCAGCTGCTTGCTCTTCATCTGACTATGTTTCTTTCATAGTCCAAGATCATCTGGTCATTGCGGTGGTGGCACAGGGCTACGCATTTGTCCTAACTGAAGATTTTCTTTTCTCCCTCTCACCTGTCCATCTGCTCATTTGAATTCTATGCTGTCACTGTCACTTGTCCACTCAAGCTTAACATTGTTGTCATCTATCGCCCACCAGGTACCCTTGGAGAGTTCCTCAAATGAGCTTGACAAGCTAATTTCCTGACGATGGTTCACCGCTCTTCGTACTTGACTTCAACCTCCCGACGTCTGCCTTCGATTCATTTCTTTCCCCTCCTTACCTCTTTTGACCTCCCCCTTTCCCAATCCCCTCCAACTCACAAGGCAGGAAATACACTTGACTTCATCTTTAGTAAAGGCAGTATGCCTACTAATCTCACTGCAACCCCCCTCCAGGTCTCTGATCACTACTTTGTTTCCTTTTCTGTCTCCCTTTCCTCCAACCCTAGCCACCCCTACCCAGATGATAGGGCTGAGCGGTCTACCGTATTTTACTATATACCGGTATTGATGCACGGACCGGTTGAATTTTTACATTACCTTCTATAACGATATTTGAATGTTTTGATTTGTTAAATGTGATGCGGTACTCCGGCGTGTATAATGTCCGTTTTTATAGTTTACTCCGTCTGCTACTTGAGTCATCTCTCTCCCTCCTGCTGCTGCATGCCACTAACCACACCAAGGGGAATAGGCGAAGCATGAATATGTTGGCTGGCTAGCTAGATAGCTACATGAAGTATGAAAAGATCGATTTACGGTCAACTGGAAAAATGAACACAAACTTTGGTTCCTACCCTGTCAATAATTCCTCACTGGCTTATACACTTCTGTGATGTCAAACAACAATGTATTCAAGGTACTGCCCACTATATTTCAAATATAGAATTAGAATAATCATTTTATTTCCATGATTCCAATAGTTAATTTCACTAGGCCTAGATGCTTTTGCCCATATCATGCTGCGTGGCACAGTGTGGAGATGATAATAAAAGTGCAAGAAATGCAGAACTTGTATGGAAATGCTGAAAATAATTGTTTTGAGTTGGATTAAACAGTATAAATGGAGAAAGACCCATTTGAAATCACTTATAATTGATGTTGCCACCCTAGTGTGATGAACTACTCAAAGCATATTTAAAACTTGTATTATTAAAAAACAAAATACCGTCAAATATTGTGATATGATAATTTGTCCATATCACCCAGCCCTACCAGATGGTCATGCGCCGTCGCAATCTTCGCTCTCTCTCTCTCCCACTACTCTCTCTTCTATTATATCATCTCTATCTTCTGCTAAACCCTTCTCCCTCCTGTCTCCTGATTCTGCCTCTTTGACCCTACTCCTCCCTTTCTGCATCCTATGACTCGCTCTGTCCCCTGTCCTCCCGGCCGGCTCGACCCTCCCCTCCTGCTCCGTGGCTGAGTGACTCATTGCGAGCTTACAGAACAGGGCTGCGGGCAGCTGAGTGAAAATGGAGGAAAACTGAACTTCCGGAGGACCTATCATCCTTTCACTCCCTCCTCTCTACCTTCTCTTCCTCTGTTTCCTCTGCTAAAGCCACTTTCTACCACTCTAAATCTCAAGCTTCTGCCTCTAACCATAGGAAACTATTTTCCATGTTCTCCCTCCGTAATCCTCCACCCCTCCCCCTCTGCAGACGGCTTTGTCAACCACTTTGAAAAGAAGGTTAACGACATCCTCTCTTCATTCACTCAGCCTATTGAGTCCACTGGTCCCACTCAGACAGAACTACCCTACGCCTTGACCTCTTTCACCCCTCTTCAGTTGAAATCCTGTGACTAGTGAGGTCTGGCCGCCCGACAACCTGCCCGCTCGACCTTCTCCCAATCCTCACTTCCCTCATCAATTCATCCCTTACCACTGGCTGCATCCCCTCTGACTTCAAAATGGCCCGAGTTGCTCCCCTCTTCAAGAAACCAACAGTCGACTCATCTGATGTCAAATTTTAGACCTGTATCTGTTTCTTTTCTTTCCAAAACACTTGAGCACGCTGTCTCTGATCAACTCTCTTATCTCTCTCAGAATGATCTTCTTGACCCTAACCAGTCAGGCTTCAAGATGGGTCACTCAACCGAGACTGCTCTTCTCTGTCACGGAGGCTGTACACACTGCCAAAGCTGACTCTCTCTCCTCCGTTCTCATCCTCCTAGATCTATCTGCTGCCTTCGACACTTAACCACCTCTACACCCTCTCAGGGCTGAGCATCTCAGGCTCTACACACTCTTGGATTGCATCCTACCTGGCAGACCGCTCCTACCAGGTGAAGTGGAGAGGATCTGCACCACATACTCTCACTACTGGTGTCCCCCAAGGCTCGGTTCTAGACCCTCTTCTCTATACACCAAGTCACTCGGCTCTGTCATATTCTCACATTGTCTCTCCTATCATAGCTGTGTGGATGCCACTCAACTACTTTTCTCTTTCCGCCCGTCTGACACCAAGGTGGTGACACGCATCTCTGCGTGTCTGGCAGATATCTCACCTTGGATGTCGGCCAACCACCTCAAGCTCAACCTCTACAAGACGGAGCTGCCCGCTCAAAGACCTCTCAATCACGGTTGACAACTCCAGTCTTGTCCTCCCAGAGTGCGAAGAACCTTGGCTTGACCCTAGACAACACCCTGTCGTTCTCTGCAAAACATCAAAGCAGTGACTCGCTCCTGCAGGTTCATGCTCTACAACAGCCGTAAAGTACAATCTTACCTCATACAGGAAGCGGTGCAGGTCTTAATCCAGGCACTTGTCATCTCCCATCTGGACTACTGCAACTCACTGCTTACCTGGGCTCCCCGCTTGTGTCATCAAACCCCTGCAACTTATCCAGAGCACTGGAGCCCACCTGGTTTTAAACCTTCCCAAGTTCTCCCATGTCACCCCGCTCCTCAACACACTCCACTGGCTTCCAGTCGAAGCTCGCATCCACTACACGGCCATGGTGTTTGCCTACGGAACAGCAAGAGGAACTGCCCCTCAATACCTTCAAACCCTACACCTCAACCTGAGCACTCTGTTCTGCCACCTCTGGTATCTTGGCCCTCCCATCCCTACGGAAGAGCAGCTCCAGCTTCTTCTGTCCTGGCATCCCAATGGTGCAACCAGCACCAGCTAGGACAGCACAGTCCCTGCCCATCTTCCTAAAGCACCTGAAACCCTACCCCTTCAAAGAGTATCTTAAAGAATCCCCCTCACCCCTTTTCTAACTGACTGCTGATTACTACTTTATTAGGGAAAATTGTAATTACTATGCCTGTGATATGTGGTTGTCCCACCTAGCTATCTAAGATGAATACACTAACTGTAAGGCGTTCTGGATAAGAGCGTCTACTAAATGACTAAAATGTTTAAAGGGTACTTCAATATGTTAAAAGGTGTTAACACTGGTGCTGGAGATAATAAAAATGATAGGAGATCGTCCAGTAGCAGATTTTAACAATAAAATAAATGACAACGTGATTAAGACTAAAAGTAAGGTCTGTCAGACCAGAACAGACATTTGTGTATTTTATTTTGATGCTCAAACTCCATCCAAAAACGATATTTTGGTATTTGTTTCATTAGTCCTTGTTGATATAGTCCCAAAATGTTTGTATGTCAGCAATCAGGTTTTCGAGATATACGTTTAAAAATACAGAAATACAGCCGTTATAATGCACTTTGCATGATATGATGCAAAATGCATCACACCGGCTGTATTTTGAAAGTTATATATTTAGAAAACTTGATTGCAGTCATGCAAACATTTTGGGACTATATCAACAATGGACTAATGAAACAAATACCAAAATATAGTTATTGGGTGCAATTTTCCTTTAATGCAATAGCACAACAATTATCCTGCTTGCATAATCAGAACAAGGGCAGTTGAAAAGCGAGTTTCTTGTGAATGGAAGACTTATCTTTGATTTAATATACTGCAGGGTTAGGGCTGTTATGTATTGTTGCAACAAGTACTGTGGGCGTCCAGCGATTTCTTGCTTTATTCCAGCATAGGCCAGGATATACAGCATCACTGCCTTACCAATAGGGATGAGGAACCACACTGATGTAAAGCTTGGAGTGCTTGACCTGATGTCAAGTATAAAACTTGTATCGGCCGGCCCACACAGACACCACCTCAGTAAATACTGCTGCTGTCCCGATGGAACACGGAGCAGAGCTACTGAGGTAAAACACTACATGCTTAGTCACAGTAGGGGTGTGTGTGTGTGTGTGTGGGGGGGGGGGGGGAGAAGAGGGTGCTTGTGCATGTTAACACCTGGGTACAGAAGACATTTAGAGGTGAAAACTGTGCTGTTTCAAGAGATAATAACGTCAGAAAAAACAACTGTTCACACATCTTATTAAAGCAGCCTAGGTGCCAATGGAAAACCTGACACTGGTCATCTTGTCCACATTTACAAGACACTACAACCCCAAATGATAAAGCTGAGGTTCACTATTCCGAAGGCTATTTTGGCTAAGAAAAACCTGGCTATTCAATGATAAACACATTTGTCAAAGAGGCAGTGCTTGACTTTGTCCGGAGCACCATACAAGGACCTCCAATTTTTGGGGAACCGAGTACCGACTCCTTTAGAAAACAAAGTGGCCTATCACCGGCCCAGATTCACACAGAGCATCTAAAAAAGATTGATCAAAACGGAAGGAAGGTGGAATCTCCACCAAAAAGCAATGGAGAGCGGGCATTCATATCCTGATTCCACTTTGTTCAAGTTTCTTTGCCTCTAGTTTGTGAATGTGGTGTATGCGTGCCAGTAGACTGTTCAAGTGCAGATTGAGAATGTGCCAGTCTGAATGCAGAGGATGCACTGTTTCAAGTTGTCATATGAGGGTTCTTACAGTCATGAACATCCTCAAAAGTCATGGAATTGTTATATTGCGTTTTCCTTTTTAAATATATTATCAATCACTTAATCTGCATGTCAGCAATGATCAGAATTAGGCCTACCCTTCAGCGTATCTCTCTGTGTGTGCTGTGCATCCTGCATATGTGCCAGTGTGAGTGAACTGTTGCCCGAGGAGAGAGAGAGACATTTCAACAGCAGGTATTCAACAAAATAATGATAGACTAACTATAGACAATTCCAAACATAACTAAAATCAAATGAAATGTATTTATATAGCCCTTCTTACATCAGCTGATATATCAAAGTGCTGTACAGAAACCCAGCCTAAAACCCCAAACAGCAAGCAATGCAGGTGTAGAAGCACGGTGGCTAGGAAAAACTCCCTAGAAAGGCCAAAACCCGGGAAGAAACCTAGAGAGGAACCAGGCTATGAGGGGTGGCCAATCCTCTTCTGGCTGTGCCAGGTGGAGATTATAACCGAACATGGCCAAGATGTTCAACTATTCATAAATGACCAGCATGGTCAAAGAATAGTAATCACAGTGAACAGGTCAGGGTTCCATAGCCGCAGGCAGAACAGCTGAAACTGGAGCAGCAGCACGGCCAGGTGGACTGGGGACAACAAGGAGTCATCATGTCAGGTAGTCCTGAGGCATGATCCTCGGATTCAGGTCTAAGTAGACATACGACAAGCTATCATGCTAGTTAACTATTTAGCTATAATCATGAATGTTGTTGACTCATCGTCATTCCACCGGTACTGTTGAGAAATAAATCTGACACCGTTGTTGGAAAGCTGTGATTCCCCTCTATTACACGGTAGGCTAAACATACAGTATAATTACAACAAAGTTTAAAATATTCTAAGAATAGCCTAATTGACAAAAAACTTCCATGATGTGTATAGATCTCTGTCGAATATTTTAGCCTTAAGGCTTTAGATAGACGTTATAAATCTTGCATTGAAGTAGCCTACCTTATCCATTTTATTCCTAATCCATTGAATAAGGGGGACCAGTAGGAACAAATATGAAAATGTATGCACTACTGTAAGTCGCTCTAGATAAGAGTGTCTGCTAAATGACAAATCGAAATGTATAAATACATAAAAGTATTTGGTTGTAATGTTGCATTTTTATTTATATCAAACGTGGCCCACCATCCTCCAGGAGAGCTACTGGGTGTGCAGGCTTTTGTTCCTGCCCTGCTATAACACACTACATTGTAGCCTAAACATCAGCTGCTCAACAGGACCTTGATAATGCACTCTGGTGTGTTTCAGGGCTGGATCAAAAGCCTGCACACCCAGTAGCTCTCCAGATAGAGGGTTGACCACATGTGTTTTGTACAGTAGCCTAACAGTGCAGTTATTCTACTTTATGGGGGGTTAAGTGCCTTGATCAAGGGCACAACAGCAGGAGATAGCAGACCTACATGGGATCAGAGACCAGCAGCCTTCTAGTGTCAATACCACATTTATGCAGAATTTTTCATGTGGGCTACATAAACACCACCAATTATTGGTCATGGAAATTTGGTTAAAAGTCATGGAGAAGCCATGGAAAAGTCATGAAATTCCATCTGTCAAAAATGTGTATGAACCCTTAACAGTGAATAGGTCTCTATAGCATAATGTAATTTTGGAATTTCTGTGAACATAGTCTAATGAACTGACTTTAAAAAATACAGCTCCTGCACCTCTAGCATCCCAAGTCAAGCACTGCAAAGAGGAGAAAATACCAAGGCAGAAAACACCAGATGGCATAGAAAATAAACAAACCAAATGGAAAGAATTTGAATTATCACATTTGTTTATTGTAGGCGACTTGCCACAGTAGGTGACGTGAAGTCATACTACCGCAAATAGGCTGACATGATTTGCCTTTATGATTTGAGGAATATATAACTTTGCACATAAACCTAAGATAAACCAACCCAAAAAAACAAACAATAGGATTGTCTAAATGACTGAATCACATTGAGTTAATAGCATTGACTTTAGAATTGTTCTGCGTCACACTAACTTGGATTCAATCTGAATCGAGACATGATCTCTGCTTGCTTGTCTTCTTCCTCAGAGACATGTTGATCTTGATGGTGCCACATTCTACATGCGTTTGTTATGACTCATGCTTTCTGGTAGTGACACTGAGTAGGCGTGAAGTGTCTGTGCTTCTGTGTGTGTTTGTGTGCTACACGCCTATGTATCTTTTGCTAAAATGAGGAATATAGGCAAACCATATGGTTATGTGATGTGATACTAAAATAAGATGTACGTCATACACACCGTAAGGCATAGTATAGGCTTAGTACACACACACACACACACACACACACACACACACACACACACACACACACACACACACACACACACACACACAGTGTCTTCAGCCATATTCATCTCACTGATACTTTTACCTCACTGAGTCAATATATTTTATCTGTCTTTTGACATCTGCCTCTCCTTCTGCCCTTGCTCCCTCTCTTTTGGTCTCCTCATGATTACAAACCATTCATTACAGCCACCTAATTGCAGACTGTGAGCAGTGGCTCATTGGCCCAAAAATATTATTGTTGTCGGGCAGGATCAAATTAGAATCATAAACGTTCTTTCCCTCAGACACCCCAAACTGTGTGGCTGAAAACGGTAATCAGTAGCAAAGGCAAAAAAGGAGTCGTTATGGGGTTAGTGGGCCTGCAGCTAAGTCGCATGCTAATGTAGCTAAATGACAGGTAGCTAGCTAGGTGGTACTGGGGGATTTGAATGGTGAAAGTGAAACTGTGGGAACTATTGCTTAGGTAAAAAGCATTAGCCTATGCCTGGTCCTCCCATTTGCATACCCGGTGCAATTATGGCCCCTGTGGGGTGCCGTCCAGAAAGCAGCCGAGGAGTGGAGATATTGCCATCGCGACAACAGCGCCCACCTTAGTGACAGGGAAGAGGCATCATCTGCGCTTTTTTTTTCTCTCTTTCTCACATTTTCTCTCTCTCTGGTCTCATTTACTCTCTCTCTGGTCTCATTTTCTCTCTCTTTCTCCATTTCTCATGTTGTCTCCCTCACTGCTCCCCCCCTGACTCCCTCTCTCTCCGGTATCTCTGTCTTGGCCACCAGATTGCAGGGAATTAACAGAGTCTGGGGGAGAGAAGCTGGAGGAGATTGAGACTAGCTAAGCCCCGCAAGCTGAGGCCGTCCACGCAGCCCCGGAAATTGATATACTTTCATGGGCAAACTGCCTGAGACCGCTCCCCCCTCTTCCACCTCCTCCTCCCCTGACTACAACAACTCACCCAGCCAGGCAACAGGTGAAAGGGAGTTAGTCAGTGCATGTTGATCAAGTGCCTGGATCTCAAGTAGGGTTATTGGATGCTGGCTATTTACAACCACAGTTAGGAAGGATGTTGTGCTTGGGAGCAGTATGGCTGAGGTATGACTCCATTTGTAAGACTGTGGGGAGGGCTTATGATGTGACACAGGATGGGACTGTAAAGGTGCAGTATCTGGCAGATACGTGCTTGATGGTGAGTTTATGATGTGGAGGCATGTGTGGTGATGTTGGAGCCATTATACATTACAGGGGTGAGAGGGAGAGAGAGAGAGAGTGAGAGTGAGAGTGTGAGATTCAAACCTGTGTGTGTGAGAAGGAAGCGTTTGGACAGGACTGATGCACTCACACACTGGACTGTGAGGTCCTTTGGGCATAACTGGAGGCTTAAGGATGTCACATTAACCACTGAGCACAGCTGGGGAATTGTTGCATGCCCACATGTGCGTGGCCTTTTTTACCCTGTGTGTTTTGAAGAAATTGGAATGGAGGCGGGTCAGGCAAGGTTCAAGCGACATGCTGACTAGACCGGGCACCAGACGCGATCAGGACATGCAGGTTGAAATATCAAAACAACTCTGAATCAACTATATTCATTTTGGGACAGGTTGAAACATGAAACATTCATGGAATTTTACTAGCTAGCTTGCTGTTGCTAGCAAATGCACAAGGTCCTTTTTTCTGGATCTTTGTAGAATTCTGACCCATTTTCAGTCACACAAAATTGTGTGTTCTCTACTCCAACAATTAATCCACAGATAAAAGGGGAAACCTAGTTAGTTTCTAGTAATCTCTCCTTCTTCAGTATTCTTCTTATGTGGACTTTATATGGCAGTTGGAAAACAACTTTGACTGGAATGTGGACCTCAATTTATCTTTCAATCACTCACGTGGGTATATGCTCCTAAAAACCAATGAGGAGATGGGAGAGGTGGGACTTGCAGGGTGTCAAGTCTCAAAAATAGAAACAAGTTCTATTTTAGCGCCTGGTTACGCAGACGCGCACAAGCAGTTTGGAGGAAATGATTGAATAACATGTACGTGCAAATTTATTTTGCAATGCTCGCGCAAGCAACGCGGGCGGTGTGGTCAGCATGTGAGGCTACAGCAATCTACATAAAACAACTGCAAATACATAAGCTCATTAAGGTTATCTTATATACACACACACACATCACAATAATATAGCCCTCAACAACCATTAAGCGAGGTGAAAATGAAGTCACACGTAAGCATAATATAATAAGGCCCATACAACATATCATGTGTATACATTGTGTCATCTTCGGGGAACTCTCGTTTGCCAAGAAGAAAAAAGCCTTTCATTTAATTCCACCTGTCGTGTCACAGCTAGTCCACAGCACAGCTCCTAAGTGGCAGTAGAAAGCCTGTGTATTGTACATTGGGATCTATGTAAACAATGTCGGCCACATCCTGTACCAGATAAAATATGGTGTCGTTATCACCCCGCCAATGTCCCCCCCCCATCTTTAATTCCTGCTAAAACAAGAGCTGTCTGTAGGATGTGATGTATGCGCGCAATCTAAGCTGTTTCTCTGTGGTGTATAGTGTGTGTGTGTGTGTGTGTGTGCGCAGGTGTGCACTTAGTATGCATTCAGGATGTCTAAGATATGATATGCATTTGTGTGTTTGTGTTCATGGCAGATGTGTAAGAATAAGACGTGTGTGTCTGTCTCTGTGTGTTCGCACAAATGTATGTGCACATGCGTGTGTGTGCACCTTCCTCCCCCACTAGATACTGAATTAACTATGACACAAAAGCCTAATCACCTTCACAGCTCTAGCCCTCATCTCATCACTGGCTTGTGACCCCAGGAGTTGCTATGGCAACAAACAAAGTCTAATTTATCTCCTGACATTTGCATAATTTTTTCAGATGCGGTGAATATTCCCTGCATTTTCGTAGCCTCACCTTTGATAATACAGTATGAGGCACATTTGATGATGCAAACCAACTCAACATATTTGGAGATAGTGACCAAAGGCTTTACAACTGTAGTTTTCGAGACAAGACCATTAACATCTTGGATTTGCAGTGGTAGAAGTGAGGGGTCCAATGTGGTGTTTCTAGTTTATTATCAGCAAGTAAGTCACAATACAGAGCAGAGCGTTCGTGTTGGCTGCTGGGGGGAAAGGGGACCCCCAGTTGAACTAAACCATTGACAACTATGTGCCATTTTCAAGGGATTGTTAAATAAATGATATAACTATTTGATTTTAATATCACCACTTGAGGAGCATAGTCAGAACTACACATTTCCGTTTATTCCACATTTAGAGTTATACAGCAAGTAACTGCATGCTTTTCATGACCAGTAAACATCAATTGAACATGTCATTTCAGATATGTGAGGGTAGCCTATCCATATGGCATGTAGCTAGCTAGCTAAGCAAACAACATGTGTCATTTAGCTTGCTTCATCAGATATTAGGCTTTTGGAAAGAGCTTGACAACGGCAAGTCCTCTTCCTGGTTAATGTTTCAGTCAGACTACTGTCATCACCACTATAGACGGCAAGCATATCAAACAATATTTGGATATAGCCATCTAGGATATCCCCTGAAAGTTAGCTTGTTAACTAGCCATATTAGCATGATCTTCTGTTAGATAGCTAACCTATTTCACGTGGTCCATCAATCAATGTAGCCTATCACGTCTGTCAGCAGCAATCGCGATTAAACACTTAGCATCCCCTTTAACTTCGCTAGGCCTACGTTGGTTAGAGAGAAAAGTACATTAGGTCTACTTACCACTATATGTTTAGCCAACTGTACAAAGTTTCTACCGGTAACTTTCAAAGTAAACATTATCAGCTAACAGTAGAATGGCTTCTTGACAGGCAGAGCCCACAAAGGATGGGAAATGAATCTAAACCACTCATACTTGTCAGGTGTAGTTCATTTTCATTTTATATCACTCAAATATCCAATTAATGATGGCCATAATTGAGAGAGATCGTGATGCTACTCTCACGTATCTGAAATTACATTATCAATTGATGTTTACTGATCATGAAAAGTATGCAGTTACCTGCTGTATAACTCTGATAGAGCTAAATGTGCGCAATTGTTTTTGCGTGAAATAAATCAGAACTTTTTTTGCAGTTCTGACTATACTCTACAAGAGGTGATGCTATTACAACCAAATAGTTAACATTTATTTAACAAACCCTTGAAAACGACAATGGTTTAGCGGAGATGGGGCCTCCTTGCCCCCGAGCAGACAAATTGAAAAAAGTAGGAAAAAGTATGAACTCAGAACTAAGTTGCTTTGGATAAGAATGTGTGCTAAATGACTCAAATGTAAACGGAAAATGTAAATTGAACGCTCTGCACCTTATTGTGACGTTTTATTGATAACGACCTACTCAAGCTAAAATAGCCACCCTAAAGCTCATTATTGAGTTCCATTTCAATTCAATTATTTTTTACACTAGATCCAATCTAATCCGGGCTAATCCCAACCAAAGCCATGTGAGTAAAATGTATAATGTAGCTGAACTGAGGGGGTGGGTGCCAGTGTGTGTGTGTGTGTGTCAGAGTGTGTAGGAGAGCCAGCGCAGTCACACTAGAGTGTGTGTGTTTGAGTTAGGGATGGGCGATATCTTACATTTCTTTCTAAACTATGGGCGATTCACAATATATATCTCCTAAAAAAAATTATCTCTAAATTAGCGTTGTTGTACAATTAAAGGTCAAATACACTGCATTTCAAACATTCAGCAATAATTGAATGAATTCAGGGCTTGTGAAGTTATCAAACTAGTTTTCAAACTAGTTTAGCCTGCTTTTTTTTCTTCAATAATCACTGATCACTGATTTGTCTATGAAAATGCCCTTTTTTGTTGCAAATTTAAGTAGAACCATGCATAATGCACATTCACTAATAATAACTAACTTCTTGTAGCAGGCATTAGGCTACAGAAAATGAACACAGGTCTCATCAACAATCTCTCAAGCCCATGTGCTAGTGATTAGCCAGCTAATCTTTATATTTTAAGTGTAGCCAACATGGATCTATTTGCTAGCTAATAAAGTTGAACAGTTGAATTGTTATGAACACACCCTTCCGTCTGTCTCCAACTGTTTGAAAAGCATGTTAGCCTGTCCACTTTGTTCAGATGTTGAAATCAAGTGGCCTACCTTATTTCTCAGAATGAGAACGTGTTGCCAATTCCTTATATAATTGTGTTTTATGCTTATTGCACATTTATAAAACAGACTAGACAGCCAGTATAACAGTCTTTGTCTACAAAGCTGCTAGCGGTACGTGGTACCCCAATTTCGCACGCGACAAACTGAGCATTCATTTTACAGAATCAATGTTCATTGATACTCTCATTTAAGTAGTGTCTGCTCTGTGCACAAATTGAGTAGTTGAGAGATAGAAAGAGTGTGGTTAGAAAAGTTAACTTCTCTATTACAGTAAAATAACGTCTCAATGTGTTTTGGAGTCCATATGACCCATTCTGTTGGACCAAACCTCAAATGCAAATATTGAGTTTAAACCGCTTGTCAGAGATGTGATCTCTCAACTTTGTTGGCGTGAATGGCAGGGGGAGGGGCTTGGTGTGTGTGTGTAAACCATAGAGGAAGAGGTGAAGCACCTCTCGCTAAAATCTGTCCAAAATAAGCCCAAAGCGTTTCTATGGGCTTATTTTTTACCTAAGCTTGTCACCCGCCTTCCCACCTTTTGGGACAACGACTCCCATTGTTAGGGCGGAGACGTGCATCTCGTCATTATATACAGATCTCTGCTGTAATTGGGGAGGTGCACAGCACAGAAGGAGCAAAAGAGACGAGACCAAAAATACAACATGAGAACAAGCAAACATAAACGCCCATAAAAAATAACAAAACATCAATTCTTGTAATAAAGGCATTTGGAATATTACGCAAAAACATACAATTGAATTCATCTAATTAATTTGATATATCGCCCAGCCCTAGTTTGAATATGCGTGTGTGTGTGTGTGTGTGTGTGTGTGTGTGTGTGAGCTGTGTGTGTGTGTGTGCACACATGTGCTTGTGCACGTGTGTGGGGACGGATCTCCATGCGGGCGGCTTGTGCACACCTCCAAAACACTGCAATAAATCTCGGTGCTGCGGCCACCGTGTTTCCTGGCCCTGACAGCTTCAGATGGATGGATTGAAAGGCCTATTAATATACCATGAGCCCAGCTCACGGGACAGGTAATTGCTGCATGCTAATGTTGCTACATAATGACTTTCACCTAGCCCAGCAGCGCTAGCACTGAAAGGAAATATAATTTTATCTTACCTTTATTTAACTAGGCAAGTCAGTTAAGAAGATATTCTTAATTTCAATGACAGCCTAGGAACAGTGGGTTAACTGCCTTGTTCAGGGGCAGAACAACAGATTTTTACCTTGTCAGCTCGGGGATTTGATCTTGCAACCTTTCAGTTACTAGTCCAACACTCTAACCACTAGCCTACCTTGATTTAGTGAGGGTAACTAATGGCCTGAATGGTTGAAGCATGTGAGTGAGAGTTGCATGTCTTGTAGATGGGACACTTGTAGCAGATAGGCTAAGCAGAGTAAGTTGTCCCTGTGACAAATGGAGTTGGTTTTTGATTGTTTGGAATTAGCCATTTCCTCAGTTTCGTGTAACTAAATGGCACCCCGAGGCTATCCTTTTAAATTACATCCAGTGTAGATAAATGTATCCAAATTAAAATGGGCTGTCAGTAGAGCCCACAGATAAATCGGTTTGACCGATATTATTGGCTGATATTAGCCTTTCACAGAAATATTCTTATCATCTGCTACAAATATGTCTGCTCCTTTACGTTAATTTTTTTTAAATGTTCAATGGTTGCCTGAAGAGGGAGCTCTACGAGCTGTTCTTTGAACATTATTCAGCCCTAGGTCACAATGTGAGAGAGAGTAGGCGAGTAGCTTGCCAGAGTCAGCGTATTTGAATAAGTAAATCATCCAAAGTACACACAAGCATGTAGCCCTGTCCTCATCACATTCTCACTTAGTTAATGTTAGCTGGCTAGCTTGCCAGCAAGGTAGTTAGATTAGCCATCTAGCCAGCAAGGTAATTAGCTTAGCTAGCTAGCCATCTGTGTTACTTACGTGCTAAGACTGGACTGACGCCAAAGTGAACACTCGCCCTTGATACAAAAAGAACACTGTTGCTGTCTGGGCCTATTATGTTAGCTAGTGGGTTTATTTAGTTAGTTTTCCAAAATATGCAATCTGAAAAAAGCAAGACAATTGGCGCAGATCTAGCATTCAGGCCATGTGCTTGCATTCACGATGAGATGAGCAGTTAATGTTAGCTAGCTAGCTAAATTAGAATGTGTGACTAAAACCAGTGCGGCAAGCATTTGCCTACATACACTTTCAGTCATCAGTGCCTGCTATCTGCAGTTGAAATTTATAGCCAATACAATTTGTATTGAATAACAGATGCTAGTCAACCTAAAACTGACCCTTACCTTAGGCCTAACTTTAACCAAACCCTTAACCCTGACCTTAATTTTAACCCTAACCTTAACTTAATTCTTTATAAATTGTGAAAAGTGAAATATTTATTTTGCCGTCAGGAGTGTCCTTATAGCCTTTTCCTTGTCATATCATACTCTCATTGTGAGTTTGCCATCAAGTGTTTGTTTACAATGCATTTGACTGTTGTAGTAAATCTGATGCTGACACCTAATGGTGACACTACGAACAGCGTGTTACTGCATTTCAATACTTGTTTGTGAACTTGTTAACAGTGTCGTTTCAAAAGAAGAGATTTGAGACAAAGTTTAATTAATTAAGCCAGCCACACCTTGTGGTAGTTTAGCACAAACACTGTTGCATACTTCTTATCCACTGCCATAGATAGGTACAACTTAAAAATGTGTCTAAGAAGGTAAACTAAACAAGTTTTGTATTTACTGTCATATTTATAGAGGATAAAGTTGCTTTTTGGTGGATATCTTGTAAACCACAAATAAAATGATCTTAAATTGTTACATTTTGTTAAGAAATCATAATTTTGAGTATATGTTAATACTTTGGAGCACAATTTGTGTAAAAAAAAGCTATGTTTTTCATTCCACCTCTAAAATACAATATATTGGTACATAGAGCATTTGGAAAGTATTCAGACCTCTTGACTTTTTCCACATTTTGTTATGTACAAGATAGCCTTATTCTAAAATGTATTAAATTGTTTTTTTCTCCTCATAAATCTACACAAAATACCCCATAATGACAAAGCAAAAACATGATTTTAGAAATGTTTGCAAAAAACTGAAATATTACAAAGTACTCAGTACTTTGTTGAAGCACCTTTGGCAGCGATTACAGCATTGAGAATTGGGTATGACACTACAAGCTTGGCACACCTGTATTTGGGGAGCTTCTCCCAATCTTCTCTGCAGGTCTTCTCAAGCTCTGTCAGGTTGGATGGGGAGCGTCGCTGCACAGCTATTTTCAGGTCTCTCCAGAGGTGTTCGATCAGTTTCAAGTCCGGGCTCTGGCATGCTTCACCGTAGGGATGGTGCCAGGTTTCCTCCAGACGTGACGCTTGGCATTCAGAACAAACAGTTCAATCTTGGTATCATCAGACCAGAGAATCTTGTTTCTCATGGTCTGACAGTTCTTTAGGTGCCTTTTGGCAAACTCCAAGCGGGCTGTCATGTGCCTTTTATTGAAGAGTAGCTGCACAATGGTTGTCCTTCTGGAAGGTTCTCCCAACTCCACAGAGGAACTCTGTCAGAGTGACCATCACGTTATTGGTAACCTCCCTGACCATGGCCCTTCTCCCCCGATTGCTCAGCTTGGCGGTTCTAACCTTCTTCCATTTAAGAATGATGGAGGCCACAGTGTTCTTAGGGACCTTCAATGCTGCAGACATTCCCAGGTCTGTGCCTCGACACACTCCTGTCTCGGAGATCTACGAACAATTCCTTTTGCCTCCCTAGAATTGGTATCGGGCCAAAAATCCCATATCAGTTGGGCTCTAGCTGTCAGAATGTAATCAATGAACAGCTCTGGTAGAGTACACAATTTGTCCTTTTGGCTTTTTCTACACTTGCAATGCATTGTATGGAGTGGCAATCCATAGTTAAAGCACATGATATTTCTCTAAAACAAAACTCACGATTTTTGGCCAAGAGATTTGAGATCCATGAATTTAACATGTGTGCCTGTTCACTGGTGCCTCCCTGGGAGCCTTTACATGAACGAAGAAGGAGTGTGACATTCATCTTCGGGTAGCATGTTAATGCAGACCCAGAGTAAACAATCCACTCCAACCAATGGTGGTGAACAACCACACTGACAAATTACCAGAAATATGGATTCAGTCATGATTGTATTTAGATGGAGATTTAACTCCACTCAATACGCCAATGGTGGTATATATGTAGTTGCAGGCAAAAAGCCACCAACGACACTCGGCTCATGGGCTCAACTCTTCGACACACCAAAAAGCCCCATGAAAGCCTTCTTCTCAATCAGAGATAATATGGAAATATATGGAAAGTTACATTATCAGGATGGATTCCCTGGGGTATTTACCTTGATAGTGTTACAACATATGTAGCAGGGTGGCTCCACAAATAGAGTGCCTTTAATGTCCCACAGACATGTGTGTAAACTAAACATTTTCTCAACCCTAACCTTGAGATAGGCAAACATGTCTGTTGAACATGTGGGCCTCCCGAGTGGTACAGTGGTCTAAGGCGTCACTACAGACCCAGGTTTGATCCCAGGGTGTGACGCAGCCGCCTGCGACCGGGAGACCCATGAGACATCGTCGGGGTTAGGGGGGGTTTGGCCGGCCGGGATGTCCTTGTCCCATCGCGCTCTTTTGATGGGCCGGGCGCCTGCACGCTGACTTCGGTCGCCTGAATTACGGTGTTTTCTCCGACACATTGGTGCGGCTGGCTTCCGGGTTAAGCGAGCATTGCGTCAATAAGCAGTGCGGCTTGGCGGGGTCGTGTTTCGGAGGATGCATGGGTCTTGACCTTTGCCTCTCCCGAGTCTGTACGGGAGTTGCAACGATGGGACAAGACTGTAACTACAAATTGTGGTAAAAAGTACCGCAAAAATGTTTTGGAAAAAAGAGGTTGAACATGTGCTCATTATGACAGATTGTTAAAACTAGGTGAAATAAATAGTTCTTTTGACAAAATCACACTACCCAAAAGGCACTCTATCTGTGCAATGAAATAATCTGTTCACCTTCTCTTAGTAAAATTAAAGGTGATATCCCTGCATACTTCCAATGAAGTAACACAGATAGGCCTATGCTTTACTACAAACAAATCAGCAGATCAGTGCCTTAAGAGAAAAAAAATGCAATTGTTTGCCAGATTTGCCAGATGACAGCTCCTTAGAATGGGGAGTTTGTGTGCTGTTGTTTTCGCATTTCCTACCAAAGGTTATTTTTCCCTCTTCATCTTAGCCATTGTCATTCCCTGTCACTTTGAGTGGAGTAATTGTAAGAGCTGAGCACCTTTCAGCATAGCGCGGCAAAGTTGTGGTGTCTTGTCAGTAAACAGAGCTATCCTTTGAATACCTAATGTGCCACGCCAAAAGGCCATGAGCTCTGATAGCAGACAGCACCTGCGACTAAAACAAAGCCAGGTAAAAGGAGCGAGAAAAAGGGTTAGTTTGTAATCCATCGGCGGTGGACGTTGTCGAGAAATACAATTATATGCAATGCCCTTGAGGTAGAAATAGCAGCTTGGACCACTTCAGGGAGAAAAGCACAAATTAGGCTTAAGAATTATACTTTTGAAACTACCTTCTGTGAAAGTAATTCATCTATACAGGCAGAACGTAAATGAACCTGACTGATGTTCTTCTCAGTTTGAGCCTATTAACATTTTCAGTATGAAAGTCAATTTCACTGCCATAGTATAGTTAAGTACAGCAGTACACATGTTCAAAGCTATAATCAAATTCTGTTATTGATAGTCAGCCAGGTGTCACAATTGTGTGATTTACGTTTGTAATAACACAATACAGATACAGATGCATAATACTCTCTGCTGTTGGTTTTGAAGAGGTACAGTAGGCCTGTAAGCAACTACAGCGTGAACATGATGGACCATACAGCATGCAGTGCAGAAAGGCTGCATAGCACCATGCACACTTTGCAGCTCATTGGCTGGCACACTGCAGAACTGAGCGCTCAACAGCATGTCCAGACTCCAGTTCATTCTCAACACAGCCCATGCAGACGAGAGACGACGAGGCGATTCTCTTTGGAACGAGGGCCATTCATTCTGCATGAGGTCTTGCTTCCCTATACGTTTATTAGGTACACCACCCCATTAACAAAAATGGTTAGAGTCACGTGGCCATGGCTTGCTATATAAAGCAGGCAGACAGGCATCGAGGCATTCAGTTACTGTTCGGTTGAATATTAGAATGGGCAAAACTTGTTCTAGTATCTTAGTAACGGCCGGCCTCCTGGGCTTTTCACACACGACAGTGTCTAGGGTTCACCGAAAATAGAGCGACAAACAAAAAACATCCAGTCAGCGGCAGACCTGTGGGCGAAAACAGATCGTTGATGAGAATGACAAGAATTGTGCAAGCTAACAGGCGAGCCACAAACAGGCAAACAATGGAACAGTACAACAGTGGTGTGCAGAACGGCTACTCGGAACGCACGACTCGTCGGTCCTTGTCACGGATGGGCTACTGCAGCAGACGACCACACCGGGTTCTTATTAGATAAAAACAAGAAAAAGCGTCTCCATTGGGCACGCGATCACCAACACTGGACAATTGAGGAGTGGAAAAACATTGGCTGGTCCGACCAATCCCGGTTCCTGTTGCGTCGTGCTGATGGCAGTCAGGATTTTGCGTAAGCAGCATGAGTCCATGGCCCCATTCTGCCCGGTGTCAATAGTACAGGCTGGCGGCGGTGGTGTAATGGTTTTCCTGGCACACGTTTGGTCCCTTGATACCAATTGAGCAACGTCTGAACTCAACGTTTGAACGCCAGGCTGTTCTGGAGCCACAGGGGGGGGTCCAACCCGGTACTAGATGGGCGTACCTAAAAAAAGTACCTAAAGTGTATGCTGCATTTGTGAACGTATAAATAAAAGTGACAAACACTATCAACAGGCAAAAAAACGGGTCTGCATGAATTATGGGCGGAATTCAGTAAGGAACAAAGGATTTAAAAAAAGAAATACCTGACAGATACAGTATAAATAAAAGATAGAGGACAAGCTACACATTCCAGCTTTAGCTCCGGTGGTGTATCTCATGTTTTCATGTATACACTGATCAGGAATTCCACAGCTTAAAGTCTCCCGTCCACACATCCAGGCTGACAATTAATGGGTGGAGGTATCAAACATGGCATGTGTTGCCCAAGTATGGGCGAGAAAAGATGATAAAGCATTTGACCTTTTGACTACGGGCTCCCAAGCAAGTAACTGAGTAGCGGTGGGAGGAATACTGCAGAGTCACTGCCAATTTATCGCCACACCAATAGGAGCTTGGCAGCCGACTACACAAGGAAGTCAGGAGGGAGGAAAACGCTAGGGGAAGCTGGTGAGGTCAACAGCAATCCATAAATTACCCCTGAGACAAAGTCTCTGCCGCGGTGCATTATTCAGAGAGGGATCGATACGACTCTTGCGATTCAAACACTACAACCTATTCTTCTTGCTTATCAGCAAACTTCGGCTGAGGTACAGTACTTTCCTATGATCAATTATTAAAATCAACTTGGCTTCGGCTGGCTTCGTAGACATCCACTCGGTGGCTCTGTTCATTTATGCTTGCATAGTGGCCCTCCACAAGGTAATTTTTCACTTAAATTACTTTTAAAGTTTTGACTTTAAAGTTATTTTGATTTATTCAAACTCACTAGTAATAGATAATTCATCAAAATCAATAAAACAAACTTTTATTGCATTATCAAATGGGCCTCTGGCAAAAGGAATGGGGAAATACAAACAGTCATAGAAGACCATTTTCATTTCTCTCTAATGGTTATTCAGAGTTTACAGATGACACAGTACAGCATCAGTGTGCCCAACTCAAGCGTAGACTCTTTAGCTGATAAATGGAAATTGTCTAACTTTTACAAACAATTCACCAATATGAAATGGACCTTGATCTACTTATCAAAGGCTAGGATTCTATAATTTTAGAGGAAAACAAATGAAGAGCAGCAAAGAAAAGTGGCTATGATACCAAACGTAGTGAAATAGATCCAAAATGTAAATCTGCCACTAATAATAATAGTATTCTTTGCTATGCCTCTAGGCTACTTGGTTATCCAAAGCAACTAGACATTTCGTCTTCTTCTTCTCTTTCCCTCCTACTTTTCAAACACTTGACTGTGACACGATATACCCTTCTAGATTACTATTTCTCTATCCCCCCTCTCTCCAACACCCCCCTCTCTCTCCCCTTTTGCCTTCCAACCACTTCTTACTGAAAAAGGAGAGGAGGACTATCCCCTTACCCACTAGGGGGAATGAATCAAGTTGGAGAGAGAGGGAGAGGGGGAGAGAGCGAGGGAGAGACAGAGAGGAGGAGTGGAGTGTAGCGAGTGAGAGAGGTGGAGAGAGAAAAAGAAAGAGAGATGTCTGAGCCTGCCTACCAATGAGGTCTTATCCATTAGGGCTAAACCAACTCACCCCACTGTTTAGGGTTTTGGTTTCTCTATCCATTTTTCAGTTGGTTAGCACGTTATCATGTTAGCAGAGGTGCACTGATTGGAGTCACCTCGTCAGTGAGGATGTGTTTCACCTGTGCTGGCCCAGCTGGTATTTAGGATGTTAAGGCTGTGTAAGGGAGGCGAAGTCAGGTGCAGGAGAGCAGAGTAGAGTAAACAGGCGCACTTTTATTCCGTTCAACAATAGGCACAAAAAATGACATAAGCGCCCAAAACCACGGAACATAAACTATAAAAGTATCGTGCGTGAACATACACCATTAACAATGAACAATTACACACAGAGACATGATGGGGAACAGAGGACTAAATACATGTAGATTGATTGGGGAATGAACACCAGGTGTGTATGGAACCAGACAAAACAAATGGACATATGAAAAATAGAGCGGCGATGGCTAGAAAACCGGTGACGTCGATCGCCGAACGCCGCCCGAACAAGGAGAGGAGCCGACTTCGGCGGAAGTCGTGACATAGGACCTACTGACCCAGTGCATCAGCGGGAGAGGAGACGTTGGGAGAGCTACACCTCACATTAGCGCTACGACTTTAGTTAGCCAAAAAGAAGCCTGAGATTTGTGTTTTCCCCTGTTTGCTCCATATTCATTTTACTAAATTGGTGTGGATTGTTTTCCTTTAGTTTATTCTCTGAGGAAAATGTTGTAGGTGTCTTTTAGAAACCCCTTATTAGTTGCTTGCCAACTTTCAGTGAATGCCCCATGGGTGTCTGTCAGAACCCCTTTTGAACCCCTTTCTGTTTTTGTTAGTTCCTTTTTCTGTGAGCGACGACATTTTGAATTTGTCCTTTGGGAACGTAACAGCACCACTCCTAGCCCCTGGCCTGACTCACACCTCCAAACCTCTCGGGAGACTTCTCTACCCTCACTTGCATCGCCTCCGATGACAGCCCCGCCATTTTCAGCTTCTCTCCCTGATATCTGTCACGGCATGTAGCTATTGCTTTAAAAGTTATCTGTGATAGCTGACCTTTGGTGTGTTCGCAGTAGCTAAGGTCTGCTGTGATATCTCTGCTCTCTGGTGGTCTCTTTCCTTTATCCTAACTTCACAAGACCTTTTCTAACCTTCAGCTTTCAAAGGAAGTGGAAGCTGTATGGCGTGTATAAAGGAGTGTGTGTATAGGCTGGGGAGGGAGAGAAGAGGTGGGAAAAGAGAGGGAGAAAACGGTTAGAGAGGCCCAGACGGGTCAATGAATCATGCTAATATCCCTAATAAAGCCAGTCAATAGTACCACGGTAATATCACAGTACCAAAACGTCATGATATTTATGATACCAACATTTTAGAATACTGTAGTAATGTTTCACATGATACTACTGACCTTTTCATCCATGGCAATCTAAAGAACCTGCTGGCGCCTGATATAAAATGTTTCTAAAGTCAGCCCTCACTCACCTGCTTCTCTCCGTCTGATCTTCACAAGCGTCTATTCCTCCATCAGTTAAAAAGATATATAATTTAGCCATGATGGAGAGTGGGGATGCAGACCCAGACCCTGATGAGTCTTCTGTTATTAGATGTGTACATTTGTTACATTGGAGCAGCGCTCAAAGTGAGCAATGTTAAAACATTGTATCATTTCATCGCCTGTTATAACCAAGAGCACAGAGCAGTCTGAGTATACTTTGCAAGCTCACTGTCATGCAGCCTTTGAGTGTCCGAGAGGGAAAATGGAGCACTGCTTCGCGATAGGCATGCTTGCAGCTTTACAGCAAAGAAAACAGCCCGTCTTTAGTCTAAACAGTTAATAAAATAGGACCCATATTACCTTTCTATCAGGATTCACGCGCATTTGATATTATTTCACAAACCATGTCGCAGGCAGTTTTAAACTAATCCTGGGTCGGTAATTATTGGTTTGATAACCTGGTAACTTGACAGTAGGTTTAGGATAATTTGATTGGCACAGGAAGAAAGGAAAATGGTCTGCCACTCATGAGATGTGCTTCAAAAAGTAGGATTCAAATACGCCTGATGTGATCCTAAACTACAGCAAAAATACATTTATTTGGTGCTCCTTAAATTCTGTTTGGTGCCTAACATTTTAAAAGTTGGGAGCAGTGTGTGTGTTTGTGGGAGAGAGAGCGAGTGTGTGAGGAAGGTTTCATGCAGTGTTTTCCCGTTACTGACACAATGACATGCAAGTAAATATGCATGTATATCACAGGAGGTTGGTGGCACCTTAATTGGGGAGGACGGGCTCCTGGTAATGGCTGGAGGGAAAATGGTGGAATGGTATCAAACAAATGGTTTTAATGTGTTTGATGCCATTCCATTTGCGCCGTTCCAGACATTATTATGAGCCTTCCTCCCTTCAGCAGCCTCCACTGATGTGTACTCCTTCCTCCCATCTCTCCAGCCAAATCACAGGTAGGCTTTTACAAATATGCAAATATAAAATATTATACAGTGAACAGTGTGGAGTTAAAATCAATGTGTTGTGTAGAAGTGTGAATTTCAGTGACAGGTTATTGGAGAACGTTTAGAAAACGTCCGGGGGACGGGGCGAACAGGATGCTAGGCCACTGATTATTTTCCACCGTGGTATCGCGATACTACTTGGTATTGTGATACTTGGCCTGGTATTGTATCGTTTGTAAAATGTTGGTATTGTGCCTAGTCAATAGTACTCACTTTGTATCTCCTCGTATCGCAGCACGTCTGCCTGGCTTGTGCACACACGCTTAAAGGAACACACACACGCTTAAAGGAACACACACACGTGTTTGCACAATCAATAGCTCTGTCTAGCCCATTCACACCTGCCTCTAAAAGTGCAACAAAAGAGTGCAGTAAGGAGTGCACCAACTCCCTGTGTGTAGTCAGTCTCCATTAACCCATTCAATGCAATTGCTCAGTTCTACAAATAGACAAGAAGGCAGACATCCTCCATCTACAAATACAGCCACTGCCAACAGCTCCCTCCCTGAACCAGCCACCTCCCACCACAGAGCTTCAATCAGCTGTCTGACACTTTTAAAAAGTATTCAATTTAGACACCACTCCCTTACACACACACACACACACACACACACACACACAAGCAGAACTGCACACTCACACAGTGTCAAAGTTCTCAGTAGCACCCTGAAACAAAACCATTCACAAGCACCTCATTTGCCTCACCCTATTCCTTTACATCCCCCATTGTCTCTCTCTCTCTCTACCACCTGCCCCCTCCTCCTCTCTCATGTTTCCATGCAGTAAATGAGGCCCACTCCTCCAGACATAGACAGTAGAGGAGAGCAGAGACGACTGAACATTGGAGGTAATTAGTGATCTTGATAATGGGGTGAGGGCGAGGAAGGTTGCCACTGATCCGGCCTAATTGCTCTGATCCGTGCCAAAGCGCCCGGGTAGGACAATGAGGTGGATAATGGCCTTGGCGCCCATTGCCACAGATATGCCCGTGATGCGGCTTTTAACGAATGTACAGGGGTGGGGGGATGGGTGGCAGAACAGTGGGGACTGACGTTGATGCCACCTCCCATCCATTGTCCCCATGCATCCTTCAAGGGGGACAATCTGAAAACACAGCTCAAAAAAGGGATTGAGAGAGAAAAGGAAAGAAAAAAACAAAGCTCTTGAGAAGACACCATTATGTAAGCAATTAGGCCTACTGTATGCATTCATCAGTTCAACACACGGCCAAATCTCTGAGATGCATTATCAGACATTTGAGTAGAAGTCGACGATGTGAACATGCAAAAAGGATCAAAACGTGGCAATTACAGATTTTCCTATACAAAAATAGATCTGCACTCAAAATTCAACATTTATGCCTCCGATCGTATATGGAATTTTGCGGGGGGTATGGAACAAAACCCTGAAATGAGTCAATCCCATGAGATGCACTCGAGATAATACAAGGCAGAGATGTGGAACTTTAAGATAACTATAAGAAAGGTTTTGATCGCATGTTAGTGCTCCTACTCAGTATTAAGACAAGTACAAGGCATACTAATGTCATGAGGGATGCATTAATGCTCTAGTATCCTATATATACACACCATACTCAGTAGAGGTCCACTCAATGTTTAGATCTGAACACTCCATTCAAGAATGGAACATCTTTACAAATGTCTCCACCAACAGACCATTGCAAGTGTGCTTCACCAAAAAAGAAGACGCATACAAATTGGACAGTCTCTTCAAACCTAGAGGTAGAGTCGGACACTTGACCAAAATGCAGAGAAGCTAGGACCCTGCAGGTGTTGGGAGGCAGTCGGAATAATCCACACACTGTCACAATGGAACTTACCTAGAGAGAAAGAGAGAGAGAAACATGTTAAACAGTTGCAAAACAACATTTTTATTTATTTTTATTTTACCTTTATTTAACTAGGCAAGTGAGTTAAGAACAAATTCTTATTTTCAATGACGGCCTAGGAACAGTGGGTTAACTGCCTTGTTCAGGGGCAGAACGACAGATTTCTACCTTGTCAGTCTCATTGAGAGAAACGGCAAGATAAACGATTCAAGGTTTATTCACACAAAGGTGAAGCGTAAGAAGGAGAGGATCTAATGGACTGGAGGAGGACAGTGTCTCAACCCTATTAAAATGCTTCCATCTTTTCCTCATCTCTTTTCCTTCATTACCCTTGATGGTTGAAAGGAAGCCCTGGATAAATCTGAGCAATATCGACATTGGTGGTGGAGGAAAGGAGACAAGAAGAGTAAAACTACTGAGACCCAGCCCCGTTCCCTGACTCTCTACACTCCACTGCTTTAGAGGGAATTAGTCACAAGTACGCTTTACACAGCTAATAATCTTGACTGCAAGGCGCAATTAAGTAGGAAATTCTGAACCACGTGCATCATTTAATTGTAATAAGACACCAACATTTTTATTTTCTACATAACATTAGACTGTGCCTGATTAATAATTTAGCGCAAAAATTACAGGTGAAAATGAAAGGCTTTCTTGAAGCCGCCTCGCGGGGCAGCGACGGCAGGTTTTGAGGGATGGGGGGGAAGACAAGAGGTCGACACTTAATATCTCGGGCACCCTGAGATGGCAATTAGGAGTTCCCATAATAATCTGGCAATCGCCTTTTATTAGGTGGATATAATGGTAATGACTGGGCACCACGCTTTACGTGGGTGAAGCATTAACCCCGTGACTGGTTAACCCCAATGACGGTGCACAGAGGAAACTTTCGTCGTCATCAAAAACGAAGGGGGAGGATTGGTAGCCGGAAGAGTTGGGGGGGAGAGATTTTTAATCAAGGTGGCAATCATTTATGTTCGTTGAAAACCTAAAACAGGTCGGTTCGTTTACATCCCTGTGTCTGCTAGCGCTTTCATCCAGTTTTTCCTGCATAATGTGTCACATTGAAAGTGCTCTTGACAGGCAGTAGTACACAGAGGAGGAGAGGAAGGAACCTCAAAGAAGTCAGAAACTGGAGAACTTCGTAAAGAAAAAAGATTTTCCGACAGACATTTAAATTCCTCTCACCAGGAACTCAGGCTGGTTGATCGCCCCCACGTGTCAGTCTTTAAAAAAGGTGCCACTCAAAAAATTATACAGATATGATGTGAGGTTTATTTGTGTGTGTGTGGGATGAACCCAGTGCTACTTTGTAGTAGAGTGACATTTCAGCCATAAGACTTTATTTTTCAAACGCAGCCAGGCAGTCTATCTGACATCTGGGTTTGTCGATTGAAAAAAAGGGCAGCTCATTCAAGTCAAAGGTTCTCCCGCCGAGTGTGAAATCTTTGGAATAATGGCTTTGAAATGCAGCATGTGACAGCCGAACAAACACTTGAATATGGTAAAACTGAGGAATTGGTGTCAAATAATAAAAGAGCTCACGTAGTTCCCCATTTGACACATTATAAACATATCACATTACTAAACATGATTCACATAAGAGTATCCCTGGGTTCTGAATGTTTCCAAGACCAATCCAACACTGTCTCAAATGCCAGTGAGTTAATTCCTCCTGATGGTTAATGAGACCTCAATAAACAATCCCGACTACATTGTCATGCCCCTGAAATAGATTTGATCGGTGCCATACAGCTGTCGCACAGATCCCATCACACACTATCAAAGACAATAGCCCATAGACGATCCAGCCGAGAGAAACGCACACTGGGGACTTCGAGCAGTGTGCAACACAAAACCTCTCCAACCTGTTACTCTCCACTTCAATAGCCATCCTTTCCAGTTCCCTTAATTCAATCAGGGAGGGGAATCTCAGAGCCACTGCCTATGTTGTTTGCTGACAGCTCAAGGCTCTTTGGAAATCCTCTCATGTATACACCACCAGCCCTTTGCCAGGCCACTGGTTAGCCATCTGTGGGCCTTTCCCACTCTAGCAGTGTCTTATACACAGGAGGAAGAGGGGCTAGGAGCTTCTCTCCGTGGTGTGACGGCAGGGTGGGATCCCTAGTGAACACACTCACGCTGATAAACTGATGCCACTTATTTTGTATGCAGGGTATAGATTGAAACGCCACCCAACTAATTCTCTTTTGCTGCTAAATAACATACTTAATCACCATGCCGAGCTATGATACATGGACTAATCACTGACTAATGCCGTGCAGCTCCGAGTTCCAATTCCAAACCCTCAGGAAGCGTGACAGAACTTCAAAAGCCCCAAATGGAATGTGTCATAGATTTTCCATTCGTATGTGCGAAGTCAGTTTGCATACTAATGAAGATATTAATGAGCCATCATGAGATTAAACCTTTAAATATTAATTTGCTGTCAATTAGCAACATACTCGGGCCACATGTCGCATTCGTGTGGTATAAGAGAAAAAGGGGAGGGGGGTCACTGTCTTTCAGTGTGGCTTATGAAATACGAGCCAAATGTGCTGAAGCTCAGGCGAAGATGTGCTGATGAATTTGAAGTCTAATTAACCTCCAAAAGTCTAAGCTAATATATGGAATTGTTTTAAGATGGTCATACCATGGATCATTTAGCTATTTGATTTTTAATTTAAGAACACCTACTATAGCCCATAGAAATGCATTGTTGTAACACATTCATACAATTGCAAAACAGACAGTAAAAATGATCATCATCACGCTGCAACATCGAGAGCATCCTGACTGGTTGCATCACTGCCTGGTACGGCAACTGCTCGGCCTCCGACAGCAAGGCACTACAGAGGGTAGTGCAATATGGCCCAGTACATCACTGGTGTTAAGCTGCCTGCCATCCAGGACCTCTACACCAGGCGGTGTCAGAGGAAGGCCCTAAAAATTGTCAAAGACCCCAGCCACCCCAGTCATAGACTGTTCTCTCTACTACCGCATGGCAAGCGGTACCGGAGTGCCAAGTCTAGGACAAAAAGGCTTCTCAAAAGTTTTTACCCTCAAGCCATAAGACTTCTGAACAGGTAACCAATGGTTACCCGGACTATTTGCATTGTGTGTCCCCCCTCAACCCCTCTTTTACGCTGCTGCTACTTTCTGTTTATCATATATGCATAGTCACTTAAACTGTACATTCATGTACATACTACCTCAATTAGCCCGACCAACCGGTTCCCCGCACATTGGCTAACCGGGCTATCTGCATTGTGTCCCGCCACCCGCCAACCCCTCTTTTACGTTACTGCTACTCTCTGTTTATCATATATATGCATAGTCACTTTAACCATACCTACATGTACATACTACCTCAATCAGCCCGACTAACCGGTGTCTGTATGTAGCCTCACTACTGTTATAGCCTCGCTACTGTTATTTTTCACTGTCTTTTTTACTGTTGTTTTATTTCTTTACTTACCCATTGTTCACCTAATACCTTTTTTGTAACTTAGAAATTGCACTGTTGGTTAGAGCCTGTGACTAAGAATTTCCCTGTAAGTTCTACACCTGTTGTATTCGACGCACCTGACAAATAAACTTTGATTTGATTTGATCATATGGAATAAGGTTTTGAAGTGTTTGTCCTATATCTAGGAGATACAGTGCCTTCAGAAAGTATTCGTACCCCTTGATTCATTTAACATTTTGTTGTGTTACAACCTGAATTCAAAATTGATTTAAATCAATACCCCATAATGACAAAGTGAAAACATGTTTTTAGAAATGTTTGCAAATGTATTAAAAATGAAATACAGAAATATCTAATTTACATAAATATTCACACCCCTGTTAGAATCATCTTTGGCAGCGATTACAGCTGTGAGTTTTTTCTGGGTAAGTGTCTTAGAGCTTTGCACACCTGGATTATACAATATTTGCACATTATTCTTTTTTTAATTATTCAAGCTCTGTCAAGTTGGTTGTTGCTACACAGCCATTTCAAGTCATTATGATGAAAACATTTTTGGGCCTTAAAGCTATTAGCCCATACAAATGCACTGAATAACACATTCAACTACATGGAACAACAGATAGTCCCCCCAAAAAATTCAAAAGGAGATTTCTTCTGAAATGTCTGTCCTATATCTGAGATAAAAGAAAGATCAGGAAACATTTGTTATTATATATATATTTTTTTACATGTGTTGAAGCCTTATTTTTGACACTAAACAGTCTCCATATATACACTATATATACAAAAGTATGTGGACACCCCTTCAAATTAGTGGATTCGACTATTTCAGCAACACCCATGGCAGTAGAATGGCCTTATTGAAGAGCTCAGTGACTTTCAACAGGGCACCGTCATAGGATGCCACCTTTCCAACAAGTAATTTCATCGGCTGGAGTTGTGTAAAGCTCACCGCCATTGGACTCTGGCTCAGTGGAAACGCGTTCTTTGGAGTGATGAATCACGCTTCACCATCTGGCAGTCCGATGGACGGATCTGGGTTTGGCGGATGCCGGGAGAACGCTACCTTCCCGAATACATAGTGCCAACTGTAAGGTTTAGTGGAGGAGGAATTATGGTCTGGGGCTGTTTTTCATGGTTCGGGCTAAATCCGTAGTTCCAGTGAAGGGAAATCTTAATACTACAGCATACAATGACATTCTAGACAATTCTGTGCTTCCAACTTGGTGGCAACAGTTTGGGGAAGGCCCTTTCCTGTTTCAGCCATGCACAAAGCGAGGTCAATACAGAAATGGTTTGTCGAGATCGGTGTGGAAGAACTTGACTAGCCTAAACAGAGCCCTAACCTCAACCCCATCGAACACCTTTGGGATGAATTGGAACTCACTAATGTTCTTGTGGCTGAATGGAAACAAATCCCTGCAGCAATGTTCAAACATCTAGTGGAAAGCATTCCCAGAAGATTGGAGGCTGTTATAGCAGCAAAGGGGGACCAACTCCATAATAATGCCTATTGTGTTCGACGAGCACGTGTCCACATACTTTTGGTCATGTAGTGTACTTCCATACAATTTTATCAACTGGTAGGGGGACCTTCAGACGAGTCTTGTGAGGCCTGTGGGCGTGCTAGAGCAGAACAACCAACATGTACATGTACGTGAGATTCTCACTACAGACAGAAGTTGGCAGATCGGCTGTATCGACTTCATACAAGTCCCAAGACCCTTGTGGGGGTCGTAAAGCAAAACGGAGAACAACATTGTGTTCATGAGAGTCATCTTTCCATAAAGAACTAATAGTTTCTAGGCCAAACCGTTCGGATGCTACAGATGATTTTGTGAGAAGGCCCGATGTCTCATGGTCTGACAAACAACACTCTAGCTCTGTCACCTTTCACAGCAGATGTGTAAGTGCAACATTGGCGGACACTGTGGAATGAGACAAATCCAATGCAAAAAACAGATTTTTATGGGGATGATTTTATTATGCTAATTCTATTTCCACAGGGGCGTGGACATCGACTCTAGGGGGTTAAACGTTTTAACTGTTTTAAAGTTACTATTGGCATCATGGTGTAATCCCTGAGCGGTTAGGAAGGACACCTGTATCTTTGTAGTGACTGGGTGTAATTAATAACTTAAAACCATGCTCAAAGGGATATTCAATGTCTTTTTTTTTTTACCCATCTACCAATAGGTGGAATTCTTTGCGAGGCATTGGAAAACCTCCCTGGTCTTTATGGTTGAATCTGTGTTTGAAATTCACTGCTCGACTGAGGGAGCTTACAGATAATTGTATGTGTGGGGTACAGTTTGAGGTAGTCATTTGAAAATCATTGCAGCCCATGCAAAACATGTCTTTAATTTAAACTGACTGATTTTGATGGAGATTATTTTGCATGATGTTAATTAGATTGACGCACGGGTGCATCAATAGACTGTAATGGATTAAAGGATATGGGACCATATTTATCCACACCAGTAACCCAATAGTTACTTGTGTAAGAACAAATACAGGTGCTGACTCGGAAACTCCTGGATAGTAGTTTTGATTGAATAGGGCCATTAGGGCTGACAAAGGTTTGCAAATATCTAAAACACACAGTAGGTATGGAAGACTGCATGGCGACTTGACTTTCCTTCAGTCAAACCTCTCTGGCTGCACAGTGTCAAAGACTAAAGTCACACATTGTGACCCAGATTTCACACTCCTCCAACGTTGTCAGGAGCAAGCGATGGATTATACATGGCATCAATAATGAAATGTGTCTGGCGACTAACAAAAGGGGAGGCAGTTAAAGAATTGAAATGAGGGTAGGCACTTACATGCACTCAAAGTGTAATACTTGTTCAAGGTTCCTTGTACAGTTATGTCACTGTCATCGCTGTACTCTGCCTACTGCTGTGTGTTGCAGCGTCTTAGACTGACAGTTTTCTTTTTCTTTCTCTCTTTGAACAAAGTGGGGTGATGATGGCATTGTTGTATGTACTGTAGCAACTCTGCTTGTTCTCCTCACAAGTCCTTTCAGGATCTCTATCTCAATACTTCCTCCATGCTTGAAGCTGTGTTCAAATTTACGTTATGATGAAAATAACCGCTTTAGGGAGGGGAGTGCGCAGGTATGTATGATGCCAAAGACCATAGAAGCCCCACCCCCCCTCCCTCCCTCCCTCCCTCCCTCCACCATGTTATCCCTCCATCCAGACTTCCCTTAGGCAGTATATCTTTGACTAACCTGTAGGTGGATTGCTGCAGCTAGTTCACATCAACTATCTGGAGGCATGGATCCCCAAACACAGGCTAGTATCAGTTGAGAGAAAGAGGATAGGGAAAGGAAAAGGGAGGAATAGTAGTGTGGGGGCCAGAGAGGGAGGGATGGTGGAGGGATGGAGAGACCCCTTCGGCCAGCTAGAGCCCCTGCATTGTGCCCAAGGCTACGCGTTGCCTGCAAGGGGCTACTAGTATGGATGCTAGTAAAAGTGGGTGCAGTCACCGTAGAGCTTCTCACTGACAGTTCATGACACAGTTGCCCCTGCTTGAGCTTTTGGAGAAGCCCAGATTCTGCTCCCTGCTACGCTAACTCACATCCATTCACAGCGATAGTTTACAAATGTGTCAGCCTTATAGCAGGACGAGTCCTTGACTTGGCTGACACGTTTGTCTTGAGGGTCAAGTATGACATAACACAGGGCCGTCAACGACGATCACCAGGAGCGTTCGCTGACACCGGGTGTGAGGGTAACTGTGTCACAACCGGTTGGGCATAGAATTCAAATAAGACGGATGTCTCTTATTCAAATGTTAATTACTGCTTAGCGCAATTTAGCCCGTGATACACTAGGCTACTCTAACAGGGGGAACAGAAGACACAAGGGCAGGCAAGGTCGGGCTATGATAATGTTTAACTGCTGCCATGATATCTCTGAGGAGAGACGTACGCAGACACAATGGCCTGGATCTTCATTACGTGGCATATTTATCTCTGGGTGCCAAGTTAATGCAAGATGACGTTGGGCAACTCAGTGGCGTGTCCTGGGCCTGGCACTCTACTGTCTGACATAGACATTGATGGCGATGGATGTAGGACGGCCTCAGATTGACAGTGGCGGCTGTACTTCACCGCTGAGTAAATTTATCTCAGCCAGCCAGGTTCGACTGCCTGAGAGGAGGTGGCAGTGGATAGCGAGCTGAGGCGACAAGAAGCCGTCTCTGAGTCCAGATTCTGCCCGCGTCTATTTCCCCTTCTGCTGAAAATGACGTTAAACTGGTCACTCGGGAGACTACCTGTCAGTAGCAAGAGCTGTCAGAGAAGATAGCCAGAGGGCACGGTTCAATCAAACTTTGATTTATCAAGCTGCAGGATTTAGACTCCACACTTTCATATTTCCACAATTTACAAAATAAAATTGAACTTACGGTTCCCACGCTCGAAACGTTCTCATTGTGTGGCCCACCCTCCATTGTAAGATGATTGTTGAAATGAAAATGGGAGAGGAAAAAATTGTGCCATCAGAGATCTATTCATCTACAGTCAATTAATTTGAGCAACACAGACACGGTTGGGAAAAAATGAGGGCCTTCACAATAAAAACTGATGCTGAAATCCAATGCCTCATATTGAGTGGCTAATCCACACCGGTCAATGACGCCACGCAGAATTGCCAGCCTTGATTGATGCACGGGCTCCTCGCTTTTCTCACTCGTGGTGACAAATTCACTATTTCACTGCATTAGAAAGCCCCTCGTCTCCCCACAATATAAAACACCCTGGACTGCAGTGATATTCTCTGATTTATTTATTAATATCGTTTAAGCTGGTGGCGGAGATAAAAGGAAAATAGGAGCCTGTAAATATTGTTGAATTAAGGCCTGTCTGAGAAAAGACTCCCTCTTACATATACTTTCACAATGTGGTAAGGGTTCTCTCTTTTTTGTTGATAATCATATCTGCAGGGTGTTGCATGATACACACTCAGGGGTTGTACTCTCAGCTGAATTCACGATCAATCTCTCTGTATTCAACTACACCCCCCACCCTTCCCACAAACCCTCCATCGCTCTCTCCCTTCAGACAGCCAATCCCCATATCAGTCCGGCTGGAGGGGATAGAGGAGAGGAAAGGGGGAGGGAGGAGATGGAAGGCGGGGAGATTTAATCGTCTGAGACAGCGCTACTTGTGCTGAACAACAACTCCGATCAGCTTCAAGATTTACAGAGTGATCAACGTGGGGCTGCCCTCTGTGGCTATCGATTAAACTTCCCAGGCTGGCTAGCTCTGCTGCCCATTGTTGACTCAAAGGATACCCTCCACAAAGTTAGATTTAGATTTTTGGGTGGAACAATGAAGATGTGAGTAAGGGATAAGCTAAGGTGAAGGGAAGGCCTCTAGATTTCCTTGTGTCAATGATTTGGGAAATGTTTAGAAACCTACCCCAGGGAAAGTTATCTTCATCCTGAATAAGAAGTAGGGATGCACAATATATCGGTGAACATATTGGAATCGGCCAAGCTAAAAATGCCAACATCGGTATCGGCCCGATATCTAGTTTAATGCCGATGTTAAAAACCGATGTCAAAGCTACCGTGCATACCTGTATAACGTTGGTACATGACGTATTGACGCCACGTAAAATTGTGCACTACATGTGCAACACAGCATTCCTAACCTAGCCCACAATGTCTGCTGTGAGGATCGAGCAGTCGACAACTCGAGCAGTCATTTGAAAGAGTAAGAACATTTCAGCAAGACAACTCAAAGGCGAAATCCATTAAAGCCAAGATAATGGAATTCATT
The DNA here is from genome assembly GCF_901001165.1 of Salmo trutta. Classification (NCBI taxonomy): domain Eukaryota; kingdom Metazoa; phylum Chordata; class Actinopteri; order Salmoniformes; family Salmonidae; genus Salmo; species Salmo trutta. The sequence goes on from NC_042971.1 coordinate 26,861,090, forward strand.
TCCTTTGACAATCAACTATTCTCTGTCGTGGGTGATGTTGGCTTTTGCCGACTGGTTGAGGCACCAGTACACACTACCAAGTAGGCTATTTTTCAGATGTTGCCCTACCGGAGTTACACAGTAATAGCGTCACTGCTATTAGCTTCACGACATACACACTATAGAACGCTGTTTGGGTCTTTGCATGTCAAAAAAGATACAGTAGCACTGTCAAAGCTGTACAAAAAAGTCTGAAACAAGCAAACACCAGCCAGGAATGATGTGTTTACAATTCCGCGTTGGTAATAAAGCATCATTTGTTTGGTGGCAACTTCTGGGGTAGCTAGTTTTAGCTTGGTACCAAGCTAGCACCAATACAACCAGCCTGAAAACAATGACTAGTAGAAAATGCAGTCATTTTCATTATTCTTAGCAATGATTTAGGAATCCTTGTGAGTAAGTATTAGCTAGGTTGCCACCTGTTGTTCGCCTATTGAAATTGAGCTTCAGTTGATGAAAATAAATAGCTAGTCAGCTACTTAACCCTGTTGCCCAAAGCTAACGTTATAAGCAGCCAGCTAGCTTCATCTGGCTAGTGAGGCTCGACCGCACCGGGCTATGTGTTGTGAAGCTAGCCACAATAAGGAATAGGCACAAAAGTGGAATTTGTGGTTTGCCTTCAAAATAAAGTATGTCATTGACAGTGATGCAAATGAATACAAATAGTAGAATTATGCCATACTTTTATTTGGAAGGCTAACCGCAAAGTCCACTATTGTTGCTAGCTTCACATAAATGGGTCCGACCACCATTAATCAAATAAGAACTGTCTTATAAATTAGGGTTGTTTTAGATGAAACAGATTTTGTCGTTTTGCTATGTTTTTGGGGAGGAACATTGTTTGCATCCATGAGCTAGCTAGCTGTTTTTTTATGACCAGCACTGTAGGTGCGCGTGACAACTTTACCAGCATCATAGCATACATATTGATGAATCGTTGTGACATATGAAATACGAGTGATAGTGTAATCATTGTGTAATAACTATGTAAAAAATGAATGAACGTGTTAAATTATTATGTGACTTGCAGTCATATTCAGGTCCTGATTGTTCAACAAGCTTATTTGACATGTCAAATAATGTTATTTGACACATCAAAGACCCAAATGCTTTCCATAGAAATCCTGGTTGAGAATAGAACGACTGAACAAATGAACAACGAAACAGCACAGCAAGTAAGTGAAAGAAATAGGTTTTGATTATGTTTTACTGGTAATGGGGACATATGTAAATTCCACCAAAATAACTTTTTGGTCAGTGTGGTGTGTGTGTGTGTGTGTGTGTGTGTCCTTTATTTAACTAGGCAAGTCAGTGAAGAACAAATTCTTATTTACAATGACGGCCCGGATGACGCTTGGCAAATTGTGCTTCGCCCTATGGGACTGCCAATCACGGCCGTATGTGATACAGCCTGGATTCGAACCAGGATTTGTAGTGATGCCTCTTGCACTGAGATGCAGTGCTTGCATCCACGTGTGTGTGTTAACTATTTAACTGTACTAGAATGCTTAAAAGGCAGCTAAACATTTTAATATCGGTTATCGGTATTGTTTTTTGGGGGGACAAGGAAAATATTGGATATCGGTATTGGCTAAAAATGTCATATCGGTGCATCACTACTAAGAAGTTTAATATCCAAACTAACAAAGCTAAGGCACTTCTACGTTTTGCCGGAGGAAGGCAGGTAGGTGAGCTGAAGGGACTGAGCTGAACTGTCTTCCCAACCCCATTGTCACTGCATAAGATTTACATTCGATCAAACAAACCAGGTTGTCATCTCTGTAGCGGCTAAACCGCACTGTCTGGAAATAGTCAATGTGAGTCACATAAGCAATAACCACAGAGATGACACAACACTAATCGAGCACTACACTCCAAACGATCCACACGCCATTGTGTGTGAAAGCGCAACAGTCGAGACAGAGAGAGGGAAGTGGAAAGGGATTGGCTTCCATATTAATTGTCTCTTCAAAGCGGATGGCAAAGTTTGAGTCTCGTGTCAAACAGTTTTTGGACCTAATCAGGCCTTGATGTCTACGCTCTGTCAGATCAAATGACAACACCACTTTGTACCAAGAACACAGCCGCAAGTCCCCTCCCACTTATTATGAAATATGAGTAAAAAACGTACTGCTTTCATCTGGTAGAAAAACTTGTTGAAGCGAGCATGACACTTAGTGGAAAATCTACTCTACGGCGTACAAAGAGTTACCCCTTCCCCACTAGAGTTGAATGGCGGGAACCCGGTTACTGAAAAAAAAACTCCCTTTTCCCGGGATATATAACTGTGAGAAACCAGTAAATTACAATAAATGATTTATATGAACAACATGGCATGAAATAGAACTGTTAAATTATCCGTGATGTATTAAACTGGCTTATCTATGGCCTCTGAATGATGAAACATCAACACTCATGGTGGGGACAGCCCATCTCAGTATGTAAACCTCTAATCTCATTATCGTAACTGTTTTTCTTGTGACAGTTAGGCCTGCATTTGCTGCAGCAAAGTCTGTGCTACAGTAATATACTGTAACGGCTGAATGCATGTTTAACTTACCCATCTGTCTTTCAGTGGTCAACATATTTTTTTTTATTGTAAAGATGTAGATTTTTTAATTTCAGCTACAGTTTTAAAACAGCCTATCACTCGAATATCCTTGCCTTAAATCAGTGAACACGCGAGCACCATCTTACAGTCTTTCTCTCTCTCTATCATATCCTTTCCTGTTCTAGATTGCATTCGGAAAGTATTCAGAACCCTTGACTTTTTCCACATTTTGTTACGTTACCGCCTTATTCTAAAATTGATAACAGCGATTACAGCATAGATTCTTCTTGGGTATGACGCTATAAGCTTGTCACACATGTATTTGGGGAGTTTCTCCCATTCTTCTCTGCGGATCCGGTTGGATGGGGAGCGTCGCCGCACAGCTATTTTCAGGTCTCTCTAGAGATGTTCGAGCGGTTTCAATTCCGGGCTCTGGCTGGGCCACTCAAGGACATTTAGAGACTTGTCCCAAAGCCACTACTGTGTTGTCTTTGCTGTGTGCTTATGGTAGTTGTCCTGTTGGAAGGTGAACCTTCGCCCCAGTCTGAGGTCCTGAGCGCTCTGGAGCAGGTTTTCATCAAGGATTTCTCTGTACTTTGCTCTGTTCATCTTTCCCTCGATCCTGACTAGTCTCCCAGTCCCTGCCGCTGAAAAACATTCCCACAGCATGATGCTGCCACAATCATGCTTCACCGTAGGGATGGTGCCAGGTTTCTTCCAGATTTGACCCTTGGCACTCAGACCAAAGCGTTCAATCTTGGTTTCAACAGACCAGAGAGTCTTGTTTATCATGGTCTGAGACTCTTTAGTTGCCTTTTGGCAAACTCCAAGCTGGCTGTCATGTGTGTTTTACTGAGGAGTGGCTTCCGTCTGGCCACTCTACCATAAAGGCCTGATTGGTGGAGTGCTGCAGAGATGGTTGTCCTTCTGGAAGGTTCTCCCATCTCCACAGAGGAACTCTGGAGCTCTGTCAGAGTGACCAGGGTTCTTGGTCACCTCCCTGACTAAGGCCCTTTCCCCCTGATTTCTCAGTTTGGCCGGTGGCCAGCTCTAGGAAGAGTCTTGGTGGTTCCAAACATTTTCCATTTAATAATGGCGGAGGCCACTGTGTTCTTGGGGACCTTCACAGATCTGTGCCTCGACACAATCCTGTTTTGGAGCTCTACGGACAATTCCCTTGATTTTATGACTTGATTTTTGTTCTGAGATGCACTGTCAACTGTGGGACCTTACATAGACAGGTGTATGCCTTTCCAAATCATGTCCAATAAATTGAATTTACCACAGGTGGACTCCAATCAAGTTGTAGAAACTTCTCAAGGATGATCAATGGAAACAGTTTTTGCTTTGTCATTATGGGGTGGTGTTTGTAGATTGATGAGGAAAAAAACAAATGTAATCAATTTTACAATAAGGCTGTAACGTAACAACATTTGGAAAAAGTCAAGGAGCCTGAATACTTTCCGAATGCATTGTAGCCTAGACATCGCATATACTTCAACTAGTCTAGAGGAATCTCTTCAGGCTAAAGAACATTTCGATTCAGAGCAATAAAGAAATTGAATAATTTATGTGAGCAAACCAGAAACCTTTCAATATATAAATTCAAACAATACTTTAGAACCATTTGAATATAATACATTGGAAGGTTGTGCAGGACTAGGGTAGATGAAGGAATCGATCTATCATTTCAGACTGTTAGAGTATTTATGTGGCCAATATGTCAGTGTATAATGTCTGTTTGTAACAGTACGTTATGTGGAAATGTGATCGTATTATTAATTGTATTTAATATTTCAGGACTCTTGGAAGATTAGTCCAAATAAAGACTAAAATAGATCCTAATAAAATAAAATAGAATCAAAGCTCATGCTTTCCTGTATGGCACCAGGAAAAGGATTAGGTGGCCTTGGCGCACACAAACTCTCCCCTATACCCCCAGACATTCAAGTGAGAATATAGTATGGGGGGGCATATTCTATTGGCTTTGAACTTGGCACAACTGAAATGACGCCCAGAGTTGTTTGTGTTTTGCCATTGTGACGTAACCTGCCTGATGAGAATAGTGGAAAACATACGCTGTTGTCCGCCACAAAACAAACACCCTGCCCAAGGTCATATTACACAGCCAACTGCAAAATATAGCCTGATTTTACATTTGTTTCACACTGAATATACACTGCTCAAAAAAATCAAGGGAACACTTAAACAACACAATGTAACTCCAAGTCAATCACACTTCTGTGAAATCAAACTGTCCACTTAGGAAGCAACACTGATTGACAATAAATTTCACATGCTGTTGTGCAAATGAAATAGACAACAGGTGGAAATTATAGGCAATTAGCAAGACACCCCCAATAAAGGAGTGGTTCTGCAGGTGGGGACCACAGACCACTTCTCAGTTCCTATGCTTCCTGGCTGATGTTTTGGTCACTTTTGAATGCTGGCGGTGCTTTCACTCTAGTGGTAGCATGAGATGGAGTCTACAACCCACACAAGTGGCTCAGGTAGTGCAGCTCATCCAGGATGGCACATCAATGCGAGCTGTGGCAAGAAGGTTTGCTGTGTCTGTCAGCGTAGTGTCCAGAGCATGGAGGAGCTACCAGGAGACAGGCCAGTACATCAGGAGACGTGGAGAAGGCCGTAGGAGGGCAACAACCCAGCAGCAGGACCGCTACCTCCGCCTCTGTGCAAGGAGGAGCAGGAAGAGCACTGCCAGAGCCCTGCAAAATGACCTCCAGCAGGCCACAAATGTGCATGTGTCTGCTCAAACGGTCAGAAACAGTCTCCATGAGGGTGGTATGATGGCCCGACATCCACAGGTGGGGGTTGTGCTTACAGCCCAACACCGTGCAGGACGTTTGGCATTTGCCAGAGAACACCAAGATTGGCAAATTCGCCACTGGCGCCCTGTGCTCTTCACAGATGAAAGCAGGTTCACACTGAGCACATGTGACAGACATGACAGAGTCTGGAGACGCCGTGGAGAACGTTCTGCTGCCTGCAACATCCTCCAGCATGACCGGTTTGGCGGTGGGTCAGTCATGGTGTGGGGTGGCATTTCTTTGGGGTGCCGCACAGCCCTCCATGTGCTCGCCAGAGGTAGCCTGACTGCCATTAGGTACCGAGATGAGATCCTCAGACCCCCTGTGAGACCATATGCTGGTGCGGTTGGCCCTGGGTTCCTCCTAATGCAAGACAATGCTAGACCTCATGTGGCTGGAGTGTGTCAGCAGTTCCTGCAAGAGGAAGGCATTGATGCTATGGACTGGTCCGCCCGTTCCCCAGACCTGAATCCAATTGAGCACATCTGGGACATCATGTCTCGCTCCATCCACCAATGCCACGTTGCACCACAGACTGTCCAGGAGTTGGCGGATGCTTTAGTCCAGGTCTGGGAGGAGATCCCTCAGGAGACCATCCGCCACCTCATCAGGAGCATGCCCAGGCGTTGTAGGGAGGTCATACAGGCACGTGGAGGCCACACACACTACTGAGCCTCATTTTGACTTGTTTTAAGGACATTACATCAAAGTTGGATCAGCCTGTAGTGTGGTTTCCCACTTTAATTGAGTGTGACTCCAAATCCAGACCTCCATGGGTTGATAAATTGGATTTCCATTGATTATTTTTGTGTGATTTCGTTGTCAGCACATTCAACTATGTAAAGAAAAAAGTATTTAATAAGATTATTTCATTCATTCAGATCTAGGATGTGTTATTTTAGTGTTCCCTTTATTTTTTTGAGCAGTATATTTTCCCCAGCTTAAGGCACTATTATAACAAAATGTCAAATTGCTTGAAAAGGCCAACGTATAAAATCTCATTAAGCCCCTGTGTGCATACACTGCCGTGTGCATGTATTAATTAATGTACTGCTAAACTACATTTTCATTGCGTGCAACCCGTCCCCACAACAACGACAACAAGGAATGTAATACCATCTGTATCCCTTGCAGCCCACGTCTCTCAATAAACACCATCGGATTAGCAACTCAGCTTGTCAGCGGATGTCAGCTCTTTTTAACCAAAGCAGAATGGTAACACTGAGTAAGTAAGTAAATAAATAAATCATTCAAATTACTAAGACCGGGCAACGCCAAAGTCTGGCAACTCTACCAGTTCCTTAATTGGGAGAGCAATTCATTCTGACACAGCTTTTTTGCCTGCTTCGTGTCGAGAAGTGGCATACACTAAGATTGGGCAAATATATGATTAAATAGAATATCGTGATATTTGACATTGATATCTTGAATTGCAAGATGATATATTGTGATGTGCAAGACTATACCCTATTTGAACTTTACAAATCTAAACTGTGCAGTTTTATGTTGTATTAATATGTTGAAAATGAAGTGCAAATGAATGAACTAAGCCTTATTCTTTAGCCATACAAAGATGACTTAATGAGAATGCACCTATAATATCGTAAATAAGCATCAAAGTCATTAAGGCAGCAAAACAATTATATCGGATATCGCAATATTTGGAGTAGAATATCATAGAAGAGGTTTCCCCAAATATCTGCACGCGCGCACGCACGCACGCACGCACGCACGCACACACACACACACACACACACACACACACACACACACACACACACACACACACACACACACACACACGGTGGGAGATGGGATGTGGGCGAGAGACTCATATATGAACAACTTGAGTAAACTGTGAAAATCACTTAGGGAAGGGAAAAGTTGGTTTGCAAACGGCCTTTTCTGTCAATTACATTCAATAATGCATTTAGTCCGGTTAGCGTGTGCTAATTAAAACATTTAAGCGTGCCCTCAGGGAAGAGATGGCATCAGAGAGAGACAGAAATAGTTGCGGAAAGACTAAGTGTGAGACAGTGAGAGGGAGAGAGGGGAGAGAGAGAGCGACCGAGTCAACTAATGTGAAACAGCTGGTACCGTCTTCTCTTTGAAACAGAGCTCGCATTGGGCTGCTATTCTGAGCTGGAGCCAAAACACAGCAATATGCTGGTTGTCACCGTGCTGCTACAGTAGCTCCAAAAAGTGGATGGGAACCGCTGCTGCCGCCGCCGACTCTCAGCTGAAAGACATTACTCTGAGGGCTTTGTCTTTATTCACTCAGAGAAAAAAGGAAAAGAACACGCACAGTTAACGTCGCGGTAAAAAAAAAAGTTTCCTGGCCCGGAGCGGTTGCCAGCACTGCTAAATTAGAACAGCTGCGCTCTTCGTGGCGTCCTGACAAGCGCACGATGGGGGTTTGCTGAAGTTAAGCTCAGGTAAAGCCGGCATTTCCTATCCCAGGATATTCATCGGTGAAGGAGTTGATCTGCAGTCTCACTTGAACACAGTACAATACATCTCCATCGTGGTGCACTAGCTTATGCTCCCTTGATCGCTCATTAGCATTTGTGGCCGATGTTTGTTATTGCATAGCATCAAAGCTTTCCGCCCCCTCACACCTGACGGGGGTTTTCTCAAGATGCACTCCTACTGTGTGGTTCATGGGAGTACACACAGGCACTGACGCACGTGCACACACACGAGCTGGCTCGCAGGCTCCAACGATGAGGCAAATTAATTGTGACATGAGGTTTACAGACTCACGAAATCTTCCTCGATTCCTTGCTGAGCTTGTGCAGATCGGCGACATGGTTGGTTGGTGTGCGTATATGGGGCACTTTGGGAGTGGAGACGTTGTGCCTTCCCCATGTCAGATGAGGTGGGACAGGGATGCTCAGATAGGTAGTGGAGCACAGGAGGATGCTGAAGGGAGGATGACTAATAATAATGGCTTGAAAGGTATCAAACACATGGAAACCACTTGTTTGATGTGTTCGATACCATTCCATTAATTCCGTTCCAGACATTACTATGAGCCCGTTCTCCCCAATTAGGGTACCACCAGCCACCAGTGTAGTGGCGGGTATATGGGGATGGAGATGGAGGGTGATGGGAGGGGGTAGTTTGTTGGACCAGCTGGAAATTGGAAAAATATGGGGAAGGGAAGTCAGGCGCAAATGGAGGGAGCTCCAGCCTGTCTCAGGCTTTAATGCACTTGACTACACTTAGCAGATTCGCCCAGGCGTGGAGAGATGTGCATGGGGGATATGGTCCACTGCCTCTCAGCCTCCCTCTCTCCTCTTTCTCTCTCTCTTCTCCAGACATGTCTCTCTTCTGAAACACTTTCAAAGCATAAGATGTAGTGTGTGTGGTAGTGTTGCAATTATCTCATAGGAACATCCATCAGATGGTACCTATCTGAAAGGGGAAAAACACCCATGGGGGGGGGGGGGGGTGTATGAGTGTGTGAGAGAGAGAGAAAGGAAAAAGATTTGTCTAGAAATATTGGCAAAAACATAGAATACAATATAATGGTGCAGCACCACCAGGAAAACCTCCGCTGTGGGTTGGTGTGTGGAGGTGTGGAGGTGGAACTCTGAGGAAGTTATCATTAAATCAGGAAAATAAATAACAAAGACAAAACAACAAAGACTCTTATTCTTCTATATATTCTTCCGAGGTTAAGGTGGGTGGCACAGAGAGCAGCGCCTCTCTTCAAGAAAAATGCCCTGCGGTCATTCTAACTGCACTGTTAAAAAAAGCTGCATATTGAAGCAGGCACCACAAAGGCCAACCTCTCCCAGGAAAGGACCCCTTTGTATATCCAGAATGGGCAGTCCAGTGCCCCCAGCGGCACAACTAACCAACCAACCAACCAACCATCTATCCTCATATCCCACACTTTGGCTCTAACCTCTACGCTTGATCTCTCTTTCTTCACTTTTACTAAATTCCCACCTTAAAAAAAAAATACAGTTGATGAATGCTTGATTAAAGTAATTCATTACAGCAATCACAGCATGGATCCTTTGGGTTCCTAATTCATATGTCAGTTTCGCTATCTCTCATTTGTTTCAATTGGGGAAAAGTGACTCTTGCAGTGGCCGGAGAATAGCGGCTATTTGTTGAGCCAAGAGAGGAGGGGGGAGTTGGGGAGGAGGGTTGCTTTGGCAGAGGGCATGGAGTCAGGAAGTGCAGAATAAGCATACGTTCATCCATCACACACACACACACAAGCACACACAGACATGCATACACAAGCATGTGCAGCACACACATATCTACACACAAGTACATACATGTATGTGTACACACACACACACACACAGTCTTTGTCTAGGTCGTTTAAAGGGGATTGGTGGTGTGTATTATCTCTGTACTAGGCCTGTACTGTAAATGTATTTAAAAGAGACTTGAATTAGCCCAGGAACTGTTCAAATAATCTTCAGACAAACTTGGCAGCTATTTGTTGTTGAAACTCCCAGAAAATGTCCTACCGGTGACCCATCAGCATCCAAAAAATACAAATAATTTGAGCCTTTGGAGGCAGTGTGCTCTTGTTTTGTTATGTCAGGTGCCGCAAGAGTTCAGCTTTAGGTTTCTTTCAGTGACAAAAATCAATTCAGGATTCTGGTGGGGCAGTAGGCTGGCACAAACACTCCCCCCACAGCTGACCTGGCGGGGCCTGGGCATTCTGCAGCAACTCGGCTGTGGAGCGGAACCTCCCTGGTCTTTGTGGTTGAATCTGTGCTTGAAATTCACTGCTCGACTTAGGGACCTTACAGATAAATTGTATGTGTGGGGTACAGAGATTGGGTACTCTTATTTAGGCTTGCAATAACAAAAGGATTGAATACTTATTGACTCAAGACATTTCAGCTTTACATTTTTTTATTAATTTGTAAAAATTTCTAAAAACCTAATTCCACTTTGACATTGAGGGTTATTGTGCATAGATCAGTGAAACAACCTCTCCATTTCATTAATTTTAAATTCAGGCTGTAACACAACAAAATGTGGAAAGGGGTGTGAATACTATCTGAAGGCACTGTAGCTCCCCACTCATGCTGCAAGGTCATTAACAAACTTTAATAATGTTGAAACTGTTAATTACTGTTCGCAAAACAATGTCCATACAGGCTAGAACACTTTTACAATGCAAGACAATACCGGTAGCTTTCAGCTTTAATTGTAGGCTAACCACTTGCTGAAGCAAAAGAAATTCACTACCCTAGTACTTTGTGTGTGAACCATAAAATATTCTGATTTCAAACCTGATTGTCACCAAAAACGTTGAATTCACTTTGCCTCCCTCACCACCAAAGCCTCATTCACTTCTTAATTTCCTTCGCCTCCCATCTGGATTCCACTAGATTCCATAGTCACAAAGTCAGATTCCACAGCCATTTTCTGCTTTGCAAATCATGTCAAGCTACATGGAATTGTTTTAAGGTCATATGAAGGTCATTCATTTTGCTAATGAATTTTGAATTTTAAAACCCTTGAAGTATCCCAAATGTTTTTGGCCGTACCGCTATTAGCTTATACAAAGAAACGCATTGAAAAACAGATTCACTACATGGAACATCAGTTAGTCCTAAAAATAAAATTAAAAGGAAGTTGGTTCTTAAGTGTCTGACCAAGAAACATATATATATACATATACAGTACCAGACAAAATTTTGGACACACCTACTCATTCAAGGGTGTTTCTTTATTTGACTATTTTCTACATTGTAGAATAATAGTGAATACATCAAAACTATGAAATAACACATATGGAATAATGTAGCGACCAAAAAAGTGTTAAACAAATCAGAATACATGTTATATTTGAGATTCTTCAAAGTAGCCACCCTTTGCCTTGATGACAGCTTTGCACACTCTTGGCATTCTCTCAACCAGCTTCACCTGCAATGCTTTTCCAACAGTCTTGAAGAAGTTCCCACATATGCTGAACACTTGTTGGCTGTGTTTCCTTCACTCTGCGGTCCAACTCATCCCAAACCAAATCAGTATGTGGGAATCAGTTGGGTTGAGGTCGGGTGATTGTGGAGGCCAGGTCATCTGATGCAGCACTCCATCACTCTCCTACTTGGTCAAATAGCCCTTAAACAGCCTGGAGGTGTGTTCGGTCATTGTCCTGTTGAAAAACAAATGATAGTCCCCTAAGCGCAAACCAGATGGGATGGCGTATCGCTGCAGAATGCTGTGGTAGCCATGCTGGTTAAGTGTGCCTTGAATTGTAAATAAATCAATCACTGGCGGTGTCACCAGCAAAGCACCCCCACACACTCCCACTTCCTATACCATGTTTCACGGTGGGAACCATACATGCGGAGATCATATTTGCACCTACCCCGCGTCTCACAAACACACAGCGGTTGGAACCAAAAATCTGAAATCTTGACTCATCACACTAAAAGACAGATTTCCACCGGCCTAATATCCATTGCTTGTGTTTCTTGGCCCAAGCAAGTCTCTTCTTATTATTGGTGTCCTTTAGTAGTGGTTTCTTTGCAGCAATTTGACCATGAAGGCCTGATTCACTCAGTCTCCTCTGAACAGTTGATGTTGAGATGTGTCTGTTACTTGAACTCTGTGAAACATTTATTTGGGCTGCAATTTCTGAGGCTGGTAACTATAATTAACTTATCCTCTGCAGCAGGTAACTGGGTCTTCCTTTTCTGTGGTGGTCCTCATAAGAGCCAGTTTCATCAAAGTGCTTGATGTTTTTTTTGACTGCGCTTGAAGAAAGTTATTTCAAAGGATTGACTGACCTTCAAGTTTTAAGTAATGATAGACTGTCATTTCTCTTTGCTTATTTGAGCTGTTCTTACCATAATTTGGGCTTAGTCTATTACCAAATGGTGCTATCTTCTGTATACCACCCCTACCTTGTCACAACACAACTGATTAGCTCAAACTCATTTGAATTCCACAAATGAACTTTTAACAAGGCACACCTATTAATTGAAATACATTCCAGGTGACTACCTCATGAAGCTGGTTGACAGAATGCCAAGAGTGTGCAAAGCTGTCACCAAGGCAAAGGGTGGCTACTTTGAATAATCTCAAATATAAAGTATATTTAAAGTATATAAAGTATATTTCTTTTAAACACTTTTTTGGTTACATGATTCCATATGTGTTATTTCATAGTTTTGATGTCTTCCCTACTATTCTACAATGTATAAAATAGTAAAAATAAATAAAACCAATTTGAATGAGTAGGTGTGTCCAAACTTTTGACTGTTATTGTACTTCCATTAATCTTTTCAACTGGTACCGGGGGACCTTCAGACGAGTCTTGTGAGGCTTGTGGGCGTCCTAGAGGAAAACAACGGTCATGTACGTGTTGGTGAGAGTCTCACCTTTACACAGGTCATATTAGCCCAAACTGTTCGGACGCTAGACAGAAGTTGGCAGATCAGCTGTACCGAGTCCCAAGACACTTGTGGGGGTCGTAGAGCAAAACGTTCGGACGCTACAGACGATTTTGTGAGGCCGATATTTGGGAAGTCACATGGTCTAACAAACATCGCTCTCTCTGTCACCTTTCACCGCAGAGGCGGAAGTGCGACATAGACAGATGTGGTGGATTGAGAAGCATCCAATGCAAAAACATATCTCAAGCTTCAACTGACATTTTATGGGGATTTTTTATTATTACGCTAATTCGATTTCCGTGGTGGCGCGAACATCGACCCAATGTTCAAATGTAATGATATTGAACTCAAAAGATGCCAAACGATTGAACAGAACAGTAGCTGAGTTTATCTGTCTTGATCAATTACCCGTTCAACATTTATTGATCATTTAACAGTAGCATAAAAGGTGACAGACTATTGGCTGTGCATTTTGAAAATAACTTGATAATCGAGTGGGCGCTTTGAAGAGCGTCTTGGTATTCACATGCTTTGCTGCACTCCCTAAACTGTAAAATGGGACAATCAATAGTAGCTTGGTACTTTGAATACAGCAGTGGTAAAATGCCCACACAAAATGATTTATTTAAAACAGTAGCCTACTACATCATAAAAATGCTGTTCAGCACCAATTGCATTTGACCTACAATGAAGATGAACCATAATGCCCATCACTTGAAACCAAATATCTTGATGCATATTCCACTTTACAGAATAACTTTCATTTCTCCAGACAATCACTTTTTCAATTCCAATCCCCACATACTTGGAGGGGCTAACAAAATGATAATGCAGTTGACGTCTTCTTCATCTCCTCACTTTTTAATCTACTCACGCTTCATGCTTATTTGATTAATATTCATAAGAAGTTAAGCAGAGTGGCCCGCTCATCCTTCACTCCCGAAGAGTATCATTTCAATTGCAAACTTTTATCTTGTTTACAAATAGAGCTCCAATTCAAACTTATTAGCCTGAATAAAATATATTGTTTTGTCTGCGTTCCTGACAATATTCTAAGACAAGGCCAGGCAGTTCTGTGACATTGTATTCCAAGAGAACACCTAAATACAACAAACACTTGGCATTCTCTGAAATAACATCTGTACCAGGATCAGCTTTAATCAGAGTAGGAAATGTAGGTTTACTAGCTAGGCTACCCCAGACCAACTCTAACCACAAACCTAGTCTCACCGACATGCATCATCTAAGATCTGCTAAGCAGCCTGGTCCCTGCAGTGCTCTTCATCCTCCAATTGCTATAGAGCTTCTGGTCTTGCTCCCTCTCGCTCCTTGTTTACTTAACCTTTAGGAAGTCCTCATTAGCCTACTCACTCCAGAGTGCCTATTGGATTGTCGAGAGAGCTAAATTAACAGTGGGAGCATTGATGTGACTAATGCCTTGAGCTGGGATCATGTTGGTCAGTATGCTCAATGTAATTACTTCATCACCAAGAAGGGAGTTTTCTTAAGTGATTAATCAGGCAAGCTGGGGCTTTCCTCCCCCACCCCCAGTAAACCCATCCCCGCCCAGCCCCCACAGCATGCTGCCAAAGTGCGCTGAAAGTTTGCCATCAGCCCGTTAGCGGCTAAAGCAGCGAGAGCGTACACTGCGGCACGGCTGAAGGTACAGCAGCTCTCTCATGGCTAGGCTCCGTCTCAGACATACAATTTATTTGTGAGTGTAATCCTCAGGGTGCCTTTCCTATTAGGGAGACAGAAAAGCTGGAGGAAATCAAAACTTAATATCCCTGTCCTGTGCTCTAATAATGTTTTGGACATGGTCTGAAACTGTGTGGGTGTAATGTCGATGGTAATTAATGAACTCTTCCTGCAGTCTACACTGAATTTCTCATTTTCCCATGATGTGCAGATGGTTGCTTCCTTTGATTTACTGGATCATTTCATTCCCTGTCCACCCAGTTTGAAGACTATAATGACAGGGAAAAGGGAGTGGCCAGAGGATGGAACCTTGTGGGGCACCCTGCACTGTTGGTGTATAATAAGAGGACTCAGTACTAATGCCGCACACACAGGGATTGTACTGTATGGATGCAGTGCCAGAGTGTATGGACAGCAGAGAGGGAGAGGAGAGAGAAATAGAGAACGAGAGGGAGCGAAAAGAGAGGGGGAAAGAGGGACGCCCACTGATGTTACCAGTGTGATCTCTCAGTTTTGGGCCAGTAATGAAATCTCATAGCAAAGCGAAAGACGCCCAGGCGGACATAATGAAGCCCAGCGCAGTGTGAGTTAGCCGCTCCACGCTGAGACAGGGGAGGGGAGGAGAGCAAGGGAGAGCGGGAAGGGAGGATAGAGAGGAGAGGGGGAGAGTGGGCGGGAGGACAGGAGAGGTGCAGGTATAATGACAGAGGGAGGAAGGGATGTAGAGCAGGAGAGAGGCACCAGATCCATAAGTAGGTGGAGACTTGTCAGAACCCCATACAAGGAAAAGAAGGAGGGGGAGTCAGAAAGAGGGAGGCAGCAAGAGAGCAAGGGAGTACAGAGTGGAGGAGAGAGACCAGACTCTGTGGTGGCGGAGGATAGCATGTCAAATCCCCATGAGACACCGAAAGCTGAAAAAAGGAGGACAGAAATAGAGAGTGACCAGGGTTAGAGGTTGCGGGATGTTGGAGGAGACAGAACATCCCCGACCATTACAAGAGGGAATGGAATGTTTGCCCCATACTCTTGTCCATGTCGGCTTTTACAGTACCACTAATTGACAGGCGACTCTTCCAGGTTGCAGTCCTCAACTGATGCCAACATGTACTATTTTTTTCTTCCTCTTCTCGCCGGTCGATTGGCGTGTGATAATTGGGTGGCCACAACAGGCACACTACTGTCGCCAGACCCGGGACCTGTTGTTCCCTCCCTCCACACACAGCTGGTTCTCCTCTGTGGTGGGTTGTGTGTGTGACAGCTGCCTAGGAGAGCATGAGCCCCAGCCCCCTAGGGGAATATAACGCACTGGTCGAGCTCTCAGTCAAGAGCACTAAAAATACCGCTGACCTGCCAAAGCATGGGCTTCACAGCTGAGCCCGCGACCATTCCTTCATCGCCTCGATACGGCCGAGGGAAAAGGGCACCACCATCAGGATAGCATTAGTTTGAGCGAATACTTCACTTGTAATGAGAACGAACACAAGGGTGATGTAGTCTTTAGGGACAAAATGTTGCCTGTTTCGTTTGCCATGATGTTGTATGGGGGTGGGTCTACATGGGTGGGTCAATAAGAAGTTTTCAGTCCAGAGTGTGTTGACCAGTCGTCCAGTCGTCTGGTCTATCACACAATCCGATAGCCATTATATTCTAAGCAAGTAATAAGACAACCAAGAAGAATTTAAGCTGCTAGGCTTAAGATTTAAAAGACATTAGAGAGTTGGGATGCTTTTCCATAGTTTGGGGAGTGATGCTGTTCCCATCCCTCAACACAAAGTCGGTTATAAACCATGAGGGACCAAGAGCACAAATTCTGAAAATAACAATCTTATTCTCTGTTGTTCACAGTTGATAAATTGAAAACCATGAAGAATGATTGTCATTAGGCCAATATTCAGATTTGTTTCTGCATACTGCCAAGTTAGATCCACATCTTTCTGCCAAATCATGCACCTGTACCAGGTGAGTGTGTGTGTGTGTGTGTGTGTGTGTGTGTGTGTGTGTGTGTGTGTGTGTGTGTGTGTCTGCGATTGCATGCTGAACTCAAACCTATCACTGGGGAGATGTGATTTTCACCTGAAATCACAACCAAGGCAAGCCTGATTGCACGAGTAGTGTGCATTTTGGCCACCGTAAATGTTCCACTATGGTAAATTGCCGGCGGGGGGTTGCTTCCTTTGATTTACTGGATAATTTCATTTCCTGTCCAGCCATTTTAATCATGGCCCTATTTACTTCATTATGCAGACGGACCGACCAGACGGACCGACCAGACGGACCGACCAGACGGACCGACCAGACGGACCGACCAGACGGACCGACCAGACGGACCGACCACTCCATGTTGTTTTCACCAGGCCTTCCAAACTATACGTTGCCACTTTTCTCTTTTTTGAACAAGTCTTGACTCTGTAATTTCTGCTCTAAATGTAAATTATGGAACAGCGGATGAATATTGTAGCTCACTTCTTAAGTGTATCGCCCACACTCTGTGCCGGCGTGCTCTTAATGCCGCCGAGCAGACAGACGCCCAAACATCCTCTCACACCCTCTGAGCACATATTTGTCGAGTTGCTAAAACCCCCTGAGTGATTCTGCATTTTGCACCCTCTCTCGCTCTTTCGCTCATTCACTCTCCCTCTCTCTCTTTCTTCCTCCTCTCTCTCTTTCTCTGTGCTCATCTTTGCCTAGGTTTAGCTAATGGATTTAGGAGGATTCTCTCTCTTTCTCTCCCTCTCAGTGTTGTTAGATGGCTCAGAGCCAAATGACAGTGAATAGGCTTGGCTTCCTGTCTTCCTCTCTCCTGGTCTTTAATTCACAGAGAGAAACCATTTCCCGATGGTGCAGGACGGAGAGACAGTCTCCTGAGGGAATGCAGTGTGGGTACCGTGGCAGCCAGAATAAGCATCAAACAACATCACAATAGAAAGGAGAAAGTCTGTGAAATTACTATCAAAACAATTGTTTACTTTTGGGTCGTTCCACCAATTCGGTGTAAGTGTAACTTGATAACAATTTTTTTTTGACAGAATGTTAAAACTAGGTGAAATCAAAGACCACATATTTAACTTGATAAAAAAAAAAGTTTTCCCATCTCAAGAAGTTAAATAAGAAAAATGGCTATAGTGTCTATTAAGTGCCAAATAAAGTAACAGGGTTGACCGTAACAGGGTTGACCGTAACAGGGTTGACCGTAACAGAGTTGACGATTTCTTCTTAAATGAGCCATAAATCCCCTTGTGAGAGGCGGAATGGAAGCTTGTGTGCAACAGGGAGTGGCAATATACCCTTTGCTAAGCCCCTGCCCCTTGGTTACTGTTGCAACCTTGGACAACATTTTTCCGGGAAGCCCAATTCCCCATTCAACCACTGGCGAAATCCCCTCACAATGATCTCAAACTGCGTTTCTAATACACAATGAAATGAAACAGACTACCCCTTGCTAATCAGGAAACTCTTGGGTATGTTGTGGTGGACTGTCATTAGAATTGCTTCATGGGTACCTGAGAAAATTATGTTTGTAGTGTAGCTAGCCACTGAATTCAATGGCTCTGAATTCACGGTCAGTATGTAGTCAAAGTTATAACCACTTTTGGAGCTAACTAATGCTCTCAAATTGTATCCTGATGTCAAAAGGCAGACGGGAGTTGTATTCATAACATTGCAAACTTAGCTAGCTAACATACATTTTGAGAAAACAAGTTATATTAAGTGGCTTGCTAGCTAGCGTTAGCAATGAGACTGAGAGCTTGCTAACCCGCTGAGCTAACATCAAAAAATAATCCAATAGGCTCTGCATTTCAGGAATCACAGTAGCAAGTACTGCTGCTGCACTGTTCAATTATTTAGCCATTAAAACATATTTTTTGAAGAAAACTCAGTTTTTGCCATCGCCCTCACTGGCTTTCATGCGATTTAAACGTGAGCTTGTCTGAGGTGTCAGACTTGACGACAGTTACTATCCATTGGAGTGCTGCAATTGGTTGCACAAAATTATGGCGGCGGGGCTTAGCGAAGGGGCAATTGAATGCAAGTTTCACAAAAAAAAAAGATTGTAAAATATTTCTAGCTTGTTTATCTATGGGTAACAGGGTTGACGTGTTATGCTCGCTTTGTATCAATATCAATGGCCTGTCTCACTCCGTGTCACCTGAATCTAGTAACGTGCATGCGTGTGTACACTCTTTCTCTCAAACACACACACACACACACTCCACTTGGTGCTTTGATCACCTTGGAGAATGTCACAGTGGCTTTGAAAACCATCATCTATGGTGGGGTAAGAAATATTTCCTTGTCTTTTTAACCAACCAACACCAGGCGGCCAGGAGTTAAGGCCCTCTAGCTCGCTAAGAAAGCACACTCCCGCCATAATCAATGAGATTCATGTTCTTAAGTGCACTTATGTTATTATCTTAAGATAAATAGTCTTCAGGCCATACTGGGAAATTGTTCTTCATTGGCATTCCTTCCGTCCGTTCGTTGTTTCAGGATGCTAGCTGTCTAGAGCATATCGGACTGTTAGCTGAATAGATCCATCGGCCAACTTCTTGGGTCACTATACCTATTTTGCCAATTGGACCTGGACCCCTGTGCTACTCGGAAACCTACTAATCCATCACGACTGGTCTATCGCCGTCACCGCACATGGAGTCTAAAACAGACTTTCTTCTGTCGAGACATCCCTCTAAGGCCCTCTGCTAGCTTGCTAGCCCCGGCCTGCTAGCTGTCTGAATCGCAGTGTCTCCAGCCAGCCCAACCACTCACTGGACCCCTATTGATCACCTGGCTACGCATGCCTCTACCTAATATCAATATGCCTTGTCCATTACTGTCCTGGTTAGTGATTACTGTCTTATTTCACTGTAGAGCCTCTAGCCCTGCTAAATATGCCTTAAACCAACATTTAGTTCCACCTCCCACATATGCGGTGATATCACCTGGTTTAAACGTCTCGAGACAATATCTCTCTTATCATTACTCAATGCCTAGGTTTATCTCCAATGTACTCACATCCTACCATACCTTTGTCTGTACATTGAATCTATTCTATCACGCCCAGAAACCTGCTCCTTTTACTCTCTGTTCTGAACGTAATAGACGACCAGTTCTGATAGCATTTAGCCGTACCCTTATCCAACTTCTCCTCTGTTCCTCTGGTGATGTAGAGGTTAATCCAGGCCCTGCAGTGCCTAGCTCCACTCCTACTCCCCCAGGTGCTCTCATTTGTTGACTTCTGTAACCGTAAATGTCTTGGTTTCATGCATGTTAACATTAGAAGCCTCCTCCCTAAGTTTGTTTAATTCACTACTTTAGCACACTCTGCCAACCCGGATGTCCTAGCCGTGTCTGAATCCTGGCTTAGGAAGACCACCAAAAACCCTGAAATTTCCATCCCTAACTATAACATTTTCTGACAAGATAGAACTGCTAAAGGGGGCAGGGTTGCAATCTACTGCAGAAATAGCCTGCAGAGTTCTGTCTTACTATCCAGGTCTGTAGCCAAACAATTCAAGCTTCTACTTTTAAAAATCCACCTTTCCAGAAACAAGTCTCTCACCGTTGCCACTTGCTATAGACCACCCTCTTCCCCCAGCTGTGCCCTGGAAACCATATGTGAATTGATTGCACCCAATCTATCTTCAGAGCTCGTGCTGCTAGATGACCTAAACTGTGACATGCTTAACACCCCGGCCATCCTACAATCTGAGCTTGATGCCCTCAATCTCACAGAAATTATCAATGAACCCACCAGGTACAACCCCAAATCCTTAAACACGGGCACCCTCATAGATATCATCCTAACCAACTTGCCCTCCAAATACACCTCTGCTGTTTTCAAGCAAGATCTCAGTGATCACTGCCTTATTGCCTGCATCCGTAATGGGTCTGCGGTCAAACGACCACCCCTCTTCACTGTCAAATGCTCCCTAAAACACTTCAGCAAGCAGGCCTTTCTAATCGACCTGGCCCGGGTATCCTGGAAGGATATTGACCTCATCCCGTCAGTAGAGGATGCCTGGTTATTCTTTAAAAGTACCATCTTAAATAGGCATGCCACATTCAAAAAATGTAGAACCAGGAACAGATATAACCCTTGGTTCTCTCCAGACCTGACTGACCAGCACAAAAACATCCTGTGGCGTTCTGCATTAGCATCGAATAGCCCCCTGTGATATGCAACTTTTCAGGGAAGTTAGGAACAAATATACACAGGCAGTAAGGAAAGCTAAGGCCAGCTTTTCAAGCAGAAATGTGCATTCTGTAGCACAAACTCAAAAAGGTTCTGGGACACTGTAAAGTCCATGGAGAATAAGAACACCTCCCAGCTGCCCACTGCACTGAGGCTAGGAAACACTGTCACCACCGATAAATCCGCTATAATTGAGAATTTCAATTTTCTACGGCTGGCCATGCTTTCCACCTGGCTACCCCTACCCCGATCAACAGCACTCCAGTCCCCACAGCAACCCGCCCAAGCCTCACCCATTTCTCCTTCACCCAAATGCAGATAGCTGATGTTCTGAAAGAGCTGCAAAATCTGGACCCCTACAAATCAGCCGGGGTAGACAATCTGGACACTCTTTTTCAAAAATTATCTGCCGAAATTGTTGCCACCCCTATTACTAGCCTGTTCAAACTCTCTTTCGTGTCATCTGAGATTCCCATAGTTTGGAAAGCTGCCGCGGTCAACCCCCTCTTCAAAGGGGGAGACACTCTAGACCAAAACTGCTACAGACCTATATCTATCTTACCCTGCCTTTCTAAGGTCTTCGAAACCCAAGTCAACAAACAGATTACCGACCATTTCGAATCCCAACGTACCTTCTCCGCTATGCAATCTGGTTTCAGAGCTGGTCATGGGTGTACCTCAGCCACGCTCAAGGTCCTAAACGATATCATACCCGCCATCGATAAGAGACATTACTGTGCAGCCGTATTCATCGACCTGGCTCAAGGCTTTTAACTCTGTCAATCACAACATTCTTATTAGCAGACTCAACAGCCTTGGTTTCTCAAATGATTGCCTCGCCTGGTTCACCTTCTCTGATAGAGTTCAGTGTGTCAAATCGGAGGGCCTGTTGTCCGGACCTCTGGCAGTCTCTATGGGGTGCCACAGGGTTCAATTCTCGGGCCGACTCTCTTCTCTGTATACATCAATGATGTCGCTCTTGCTGCTGGTGATTCTCTGATCCAGCTCTACGCAGACGACGCCATTCTATATACTTCTGGCCCTTCTTTGGACACTGTGTTAACTTCTTTGGGCCAGGGGGCAGTATTTTGACGTCCGGATGAAAAACGTGCCCAAAGTAAACTGCCTGCTACTCAGGCCCAGAAGCTAGGATATGCATATATATTTGGAGATTTGGATAGAAAACACTCTAAAGTTTCTAAAACTGTTAAAATTATGTCTGTGATTATAAAATAACTTATTTGGCAGGCGAAACCCCGAGGACAAACGATCCAGGATTTTCTTTTTTGAGGTGACAGTGTTTTCAATGAGTTTTCTATGTGTATCTAGATTTATAAGGCACTTGCTTGCAATTCCTATCGCTTCCAATGGATGTCAACAGTCTTTAGAAATTGGTTGAAGTTTTTCTTTAGAGAAATGAAGAAGTACGGCAGTTCAGAACGAGGGTCCAGCCGAGTGCTCTCCAATGTTTTGGTGCGTGCTCCAGGTCACGTGCTTCACGTTGTTTTTATCCGGTACTGAACACCGTTTATTCCGTCTTAAATTTTAGCGATTATTTACGTTAAAAAATACCTAAAGTTGTATTAGGAAAGTTATTTCAAATGTTTGGACAGCGTTTACAGGTAACTTATGAGATATTTTGTAGTCATGCTGGGCGAGTTGGAACCGGTGTTTTCTGAATCAAACGCGCCAAATAAATGGACATTTTGGAGATATAACGACAGAATTAATCGAACAAAAGGACAATTTTTGATGTTTATGGGACATATTGGGAGTGCCAACAGAAGTTCTTCAAAGGTAAGGCATGAATTAAATCGTTATTTCTGACTTTTGTGTTGCGCCTGGCGGGTTGAAATCTGATTTTCATGTGTTGGTATGTTGGGCGCTGTCCTAAGATAATCGTATGGTTTGCTTTCGCCGTAAAGCCTTTTTGAAATCTGACATGGTGGCTAGATTAACGAGAAGTTAAGCTTTAATTTGGTGTGTTGTACTTGTGAATGTATGAAAGTTAAATATTTTTTATAGGATGTTGTCAAATCGATCCTGTTAATGGGATTTGAGCACAAATAAGTTAACTAACCTCCAGACGAGTGTCAATGCCATACAACTCTCCTTCCATTGCCTCCAACTGCTCTTAAATGCAAGTAAAACTAAATGCATGCTCTTCAACCGATCGCTGCCTGCACCCGCCCGCCCGTCCAGCATCACTACTCTGGACGGTTCTGACCTAAAATATGTGGACAACTACAAATACCTAGGTGTCTGGTTAGACTGTAAACTCTCCTTCCAGACTCACTTTAAACATCTCCAATCCAAAATTAAATCTAGAATTGGCTTCCTATTTCTCAACAAATCATCCTTCACTCATGCTGCCAAACATACCCTCGTAAAACTGACCATCCTACCGATCCTCGACTTCGGCGATGTCATTTACAAAATAGCCTCCAACACTCTACTCAACAAATTAGATGCAGTCTATCACAGTGCCATCCGTTTTGTCACCAAAGCCCCATATACTACCCACCACTGCGACCTGTACGCTCTCGTTGGCTGGCCCTCGCTTCATACTCGTCGCCAAACCCACTGGCTCCAGGTCATCTACAAGTCTCTGCTAGGTAAACCCCCGCCTTATCTCAGGTCACTGGTCACCATAGCAGCACCCACCCATAGCACGTGCTCCAGCAGATATATCTCACTGGTCACCCCCAAAGCCAATTCTTCATTTGGCCGCCTCTCCTTCCAGTTCTCTGCTGCCAATGACTGGAACGAACTGCAAAAATCACTAAAGCTGGAGACTCATATCTCCCTCACTAACTTTAAGCACCAGCTGTCAGAGCAGCTCACAGATCACTGCACCTGTACATAGCCCATCTGTAAATAGCCCATCCAACTACCTCATCCCCATACTGTATTTATATATTTATCTTGCTCCTTTGCACCACAGTATCTTTACTTGCACATTCATCTTCTGCACATTCTACCATTCCAGTGTTTAATTGCTATATTGTAATTACTTCACCACCATGGCCTATTTATTGCCTTACCTCCCTTATCCTACCTCATTTGCACATGCTGTATATAGACTTTTTCTACTGTATTATTGACTGTATGTTTGTTAATTCCATGTGTAACTTTGTGTTGTTGTATGTGTCGAACTGCTTTGCTTTACCTTGGCCAGGTCGCAGTTGCAAATGAGAACTTGTTCTCAACTAACCTACCTGGTTAAATAAAAAAAATTTAAACGCTAACTAATAGGAGCCAAACAAAGCCTGTGTGTGGAGGAATATTTGTTTAATGTTACCTGGGATGTATAATATTTTATGTAATCAGATAAAGCGTTAACCAGCGATAGCCGACACCCGCATAGCTGATGTTTTGGCGGTGTAGGAGGTGGAACTGTGTTAGAGCTGTCAAATCAGTGAGCAATATAAAAATAATGATGCTCGAATTGAAAATCATTAAACAAAATAATGAGGATTTCTATCAGCCTAATCAAGGTGTTGATTACATCTCACATTCCACTGTTCGAACTTGTAAAGAAGGCCACATGGGATTTCTGTTAATGCAACTCCGTGCAGCCAATGGCAATGTCTACTCTTGGCATAACGCCAGGAGCCGCTTGTGGAATCGACAGCTCTAACACAGTTCCACCTCTGACACCACTATGCGGATGTCGGCTATAGCGGATCTGATTGAATAGAGCCCCGAGTTTAGTGTTCCTTGCATGTGATGAATAACCAATCGATACAAGTCAAACAACAGTAACAGACCAATAACCCTCTAGGGCAGGGTTCCCCAACTGGCGGCCCGCGGGTGGTTTTATTTATCCCCCAAGGTGATTGGGGGGATAAAGTATTTCGACTCGGCCATCGAAGATTGCTTTCTAGAAGGATTGGATCCACTTTTAGATCTGTAAGTAAATTATTTTCATGACTTCATATAGCTAATTTACTATATGTATTTCGGTTTTTATAAGTTCTCTGCTTTTTTGTGCTTTGGATTTAGTTTACATAGGCCTATGTAACAAGTAACTTCAATGTTATATAATTCCAAAGTAGTTATTGTCTGTTTCATATTAGTTCACTGTTTGCTGTTCTAAGTTTCATCATTGTAACTTTGGAGAGGCCACTAAACTCTCATGGCCATTGTTTATTTGTGGTTCTCACCTCTGCCTTTGTCTCCAAAGTGTTACTGTCTGCATTGTGTGTGTGTGTGTGTGTGCTTCACACCTTCTATGTGAGTCACTGTACAGATACAGTTTAAGACTGGTGCTTTTACTTTACAGTAATGTTGTTTTGTAAATTTAGTCAACTGTAATTCTGTGTCTACAATATATCCCTTTATTTTATTCACCACAGAGTGGAGGATGCAGAGGATTTGGATGAGGACATTTGGGAGCCACCCCTCTCCAGTAAGCACCCCCGCCAGTCAAGGTCTTCGCCCCCACTGCTGTCATCACCCATCTGATGGTTCTACATCCACTTCTCATAGACCTCTTCAAAAATAAAATAGGGGCTTGTGGCACCATTCGTCCTAACACAAATCGGTTTCCCCGAGACCAAGGTAAACAACATGACAAAGACAGCGGAGAGGGGGACCCTACGTTGGATCAGAACTAACAAGTTGCTTTTTGTGAAATGGAAGGGCACTAGGGAAGTAACCATGCTCAACACATGCCAAAAGACAAAAGGAAGAACTGCAAGCATTGCACAAAACACAGGGGGGTGAAATGCCAGATCTTCTGTCCGAAATGTCAGTTCGCTTTTTGTTTCCTGGCAGAGAGGGACTGCTTCAAAGAATATCATGACATGCACAAGCTACGGTGAAAGTGAAATCTAATCATCTACACCTGGGATGTAAAATGAATGCCACTTGTAAATAGTTCAGCCTATTTCTATTTTGGAAGAACATATTTGTAACCAAGTTTGTGTTTGATAAGACATTTTATATATATTTTGTATGTACATCTGTTGCTTTTATATTGTTTTTGTAAACAGTTAATTTGTATGTGGGACCAATACATTGGATATGCCTAGGCTAAATGTTCAGGCACTTCGGAGAGGTTGAAAAAACACTTGGATGTCCTCCGACACCACCACAATGTTTGAGAGAGGTTGGTGTTGTAGAAATTTAGTTTTTATAGTGTACAATAACTTTTAGGCACATCCAGTGTGCAAAAACAGTGAAATTACCACATTTTGACACTTTGGAGAGGATGAAAGGATACTTGAATGTACCCTGGATACCCCATAACACCACCACAATGTTTGAGTGAGGTTGATATGGTAGAAATTGTGTTTTTACACTGAACAAATAGCATTTAGAGATAGCAAATATGTAATAGCATTGGAATTATCTAATTTACAGACATATGTCACTTTGGAGAGGTTTAGGGACACTTGGAAACGTCCCGTGACCACACCTGACACCACTTACTAAAACATCTGCCCATTTCTAGTTGTTAGGTCTATAAATCCCATTTTTTTCTGATATTGTTGACATGTTGTGGAAGCCATCTGATGTGTTTCCAGCTCTAGGAATCACTAATTCACTTATAGCTTGTCAATGAAAGATGACTTTGAAAATATTTTATTTTTATTTTGTGTGTGTTTGATCTTGTGTATTCTGAACTATGTAACTCCTATCTTCTGATAATTCCCTCATTAACTCCCAGATGTCGTCTTTCCAAATATACCACGTTTTCGCATGTCAGAATCATGTAATTACACATGAATAGCAGTTACTTTTGGGTATGTCTATTTAGGCGGAAATAAACATTTTGCCATTACATTTAAGAGGTTAAACATTCAAATCTACATTTTTTGGTGCGTCATAGGCCTATATATAAAAGCAAAAAATCTGAGTCTCAGCGAAATTACGTTACCATGGAATTGCCTAGCTTGTATTTCTTTCCCATTTATTCTCAAACTCCTGACAAGATTGTACTTTACCTGAAGCCTATTCTATTTCTCCCTATCTCATTTTCTCTTTTACAATTTAGTACACTAGATTACTGATATTAAGGGGCATGAGTAAACTATTTAATTTGGAGTGAGGATGAGACTGTTGATGCACAACAATGGGGAGAGAAGACTGTTGGAGGGAAATTTCATTTTTAGATTAAAGTCACGCTGTGCAGAGACTTTCTATAAAAAAAGCTGTCTCGGCAGATGCCTTGATTAGATTAGACTTTAAATGGGTTTGGGAAAAGCTCCCCCACCCACCCCAAGATACAATTACATTTTTTTAATGGTGAACTAGTGACCCACTCCGCAGATTGATATCCATTGGCTTATCTCCCCCGCTTGTTGCTGTTTAATGGTTAAATGCTACTGTAATTATACGGTAAATTGAAACCATAATTGGAAACGAGTGCCCCGTATGAGGGATCTGAATCAATCTTGGGATTACAAGGACCGTTGAGAAAGGTGGGGACCTGAGCCTGACACTTGGACATGAAACTCCCATAGGGAGCGCTAACGGGGCCCAGTTCCCAGAAGAATAGCCACTGACAGCACTCCAGTCGACACTCAAGAGTTAGCCACGAGCCACCTGCCCTGATTCAGAAGACACTAAAGAGAAATTTTAACATAGACCAGTCAACTATTCAAGAGACTTCCGTGTACAAAATGAGCTTGAAGAATGACTAGCATATGAATTCCAATGCAGTATGTATTGCAGCAACATAGACTGCCTTCAAAAATATCAACAAAATTGCCTGTACTAGGATGATCTTGTACACTTCAGAGACTGTGGTAGCATACTTCTTCTAAATAAGGTCTGCATGCAATTCGTTTCTCCTTGGGAACGAATTTCTCGTTATCCTTCTCGTCCCATGATGTTATTATTTTCTTGAAAACATGTAAGAGAGGTATTGATTTCCCCTCAAAAATAAGACAAGAGGAGGAGGTTATGTGGATAAATGAAGTAAAAAAATGTGGGTGGAAAATGCATTGCATAGGATCGGCTTGGCTGACCACCCAAATATCAAGATTAAATGTTGATATGATAAATATTTTATCTTAAGGGGGAATTCATTGTAATGGATTATACGGTTGTGAGATTACACAGGAATCTATAAATAGACAGACAACAGGATTAAATTAAAGTTGATGTTCCTTAACAATGTTATTCAAATTACATTAGTCTTGGGCAAAATTGAATCAATAGTTTTCAGCTTGTTTAACCAGCTCACCATGACAAATGGCTGTCCTGGCTGTTGAAAAAGGCAATGCAAAGGGAATGGATCATTGCCGCTACCTCGCTTTCCAACCAAGGTGCATGAAATGAGGAGCGAATTGAGGTAGAGGAAAATCGGCAACACTTGGAGGACAATGATATTAAATAAGAGTTGCTTTAATGCAAAAAAATAGAAAAAGGCAAGTCATTGAAGACACCTCTATAAAGATTTGTTTTCAGGTGAGAAAACTCGCTAATGTAATTATCAACAGGCGTGTGAACGCAAACTAACACTGGCATGCTCAATAGCTTTCCACAGTCTTGACTACGGTTGAATGGTGGAAACCCGGTTACTGAGATTTACCGCCCAACACCGCTCCCTTCTCCCGGGATAAATAACTGCCTGAAACCGGTAAATTATAATAAATTATTTATATAAACAACATGGCGTTAAATTATATGCGATGTATAAATCTGCCTTCTCTACGGCCTCTGCAAGATGAATCATCAACGTTCAAAGTAGGGACAGACAGCCCATGTAAGATTGGAGCGCAGTTCACAATTCATGTAGATCTATCATCTTATCATGGTAACTTTTTTTTTCTTGTGACAGGAAGGTCTACATTTGCTGCAGCACAGCCTATAATACAGTAATATAAAGACTGAATGTGCGTCTAATTTACTAATCTCCATCTGACTTTCGGGGGTCACCTTTTTAATTGTAAATATTTTTTTTCTAAAGAATAATTATTTTTTTTAAATACGTTTTAAAACAGCCTATCACTCTAATATCATTGCTTTAAATCAGTGCACGTGTGAGCACTCTCTCGCAGTCTTTCTATCTCTCCATCAATTCCATTCAAATTGCATCCAAAATAGGTAATCCTCTTCTAGATTGATATATAGCCCTATATATAGATGTCCTAGCCAACCACTTTTAGGTAAAAAATTCAATGCAGTATTAAACTTAAATTGAGCTAATTAATGATTGATTATGCACAATAAGCTTTTAACTTATAGCCTCTGTCTCTTGTGCAATACGCACGCACCTATGCTCCGCTGGCCTCTCTCCTTAAAAAACACTCCTTAGCTCTTGGAGTCCCATGCAGGAAAAGCTAGACGAGAATAGCTTGCTGGGCATCCCGAGTGGCGCAGCGGTCTAAGGCACTGCATTGCTGTGCTTTAAGTGTCACTACAGACTAGGTTTCGATCCCAGGCTGTGTCACAGCCGGCCGGGACCAGGAGACCCATGAGGCAGAGCACAATTGGCCCAGCGTCGTCCAGGTTAGGGGAGGGTTTGGCCGGCCGGGATTTCCTTGCCCCATCGTACTCAAGAGACTCCTTTTGGCAGGCCAGGCAGCTGCAAGCTGACTTCGGTCGCCAGCTATACGGTGTTTCCTCCGACACATTGGAGTGGCTGGCTTATGTGTTAAGCGAGCACTGTGTTAAGAAGCAGTGCTTGGCAGGGTCATGTTTCGGAGGATGCATTGCTCTCTTCTTTACCTCTCCCGAGTCCATACAAGAGTTGCAGCGATGGGACAAGATTGTAACTACAAATTGGATGTCACGAAATTGGGGAGAATAAGGGGTAAAAAAAATAAATAGCTTGCTGGACATTTTTCTGTTCCCATTTCTTATACCAATAACCTAGTTTGAAAGAAGAGCGAACACGCGATAGCAGTTATTTATTCAGACCCATAACCATTCAATCTTCGTGAAGAGAAGTGAAAGCCTTCTGCATCAAATTCTAGTCCTATAATATTCAAGGATGTATTAGAGTGATGAAGATTAGGACAACAACTTATTTAATTTAACTGTTAAAAGGAAGAAATGAAGCAACAATAGAGAAAGAGCATACTAGGCTAATAACATGGGGGTAATATTATGAAAGGTGTATATACAGTGGGGAGAACAAGTATTTGATACACTGCCAATTTTGCAGGTTTTCCTACTTACAAAGCATGTAGAGGTCTTTTATCATAGGTACACTTCAACTGTGAGAGACGGAATCTAAAACAAAAATCCAGAAAATCCCATTGTATGATTTTTAAGTAATTAATTTGCATTTTATTTGAGATATCAAAGTGCTATTGTACAGACAATAGTACGCAAGTATAAACACCATGGGACCATGCAGCCGTCATACTGCTCAGGAAGGAGACGTGTTCTGTCTCCTAGAGATGAACGTACTTTGGTGCGAAAAGTGTAGATCAATCCCAGAACAACAGCAAAGGACCTTGTGAAGATGCTGGAGGAAACAGGTACAAATGTATCTATATCCACAGTAAAACAAGTCCTATATCGACATAACCTGAAAGGCCGCTCAACAAGGAAGAAGCCACTGCTCCAAAACCACCATAAAAAAGCCAGACTACGGTTTGCAACTGCACATGGGGACAAAGATTGTACTTTTTGGAGAAGTGTCCACTGGTCTATGACACAAAAATAGAACTGTTTGGCCATAATGACCATCGTTATGTTTGGAGGAAAAAGGGGGAGGCTTGCAAGCCGAAGAACACCATCCCAACCGTGAAGCACGGGGGTGGCAGCATCATGTTGTGGGGGTGCTTTGCTGAAGGAGGGATTGGTGCACTTCAGAAAATAGATGGCACCATGAAGAAGGAAAAGTATGTGGATATATTGAAGCAACATCTCAAGACATCAGTGAGGAAGTTAATGCTTGGTCGCAAATGGGTCTTCCAAATGGACAATGACCCCAAGCATACTTCCAAAGTTGTGGCAAAATGGCTTAAGGACAACAAAGTCAAGGTATTGGAGTGGCCATCACAAAGCACTGACCTCAATCCTATAGAAAACTTGTGGGCGGAACTGAAAAAGCGTGTGTGAGCAAGGGGGCCTACAAACCTGACTCAGTTACACCAGCTCTGTCAGGAGGAATGGGCCAAAATTCACCCAACTTATTGTGGGAAGCTTGTGGAAGGCTACCCGAAACGTTTGACCCAAGTTAAACAATTTAAAGGCAACGCTACCAAATACTA
This sequence comes from Salmo trutta, assembly GCF_901001165.1. Classification (NCBI taxonomy): domain Eukaryota; kingdom Metazoa; phylum Chordata; class Actinopteri; order Salmoniformes; family Salmonidae; genus Salmo; species Salmo trutta. Next base: position 26,891,962 of record NC_042971.1, read on the forward strand.
ATTGTGTGTGTGTAAACTTCTGACCCACTAGGAATGTGATGAAAGAAATAAAAGCTGAAATAAATCATTCTCTCTACTATTATTCTGACATTTCACATTCTTAAAATAAAGTGGTGATCCTAACTGAACTAAGACAGGTCATTTTTACTAGAATTAAATGTCAGGAATTGTGAAAAACTGAGTTTAAATGTATTTGGCTAATGTGTATGTAAACTTCCGACTTCAACTGTATGTATTGGATAATGGCACTTGGGCTGTTTTGGGCTTGGGCTCATTAAATGTTTTTAAATTATGGCTCATCAGGCTCAGGTAGCATTAGGCTTGAATTTTTGATCAAAGTTCTAATCAAATCCAGACATAGGTCTATTAATATGCTTTATAATGCTTTTGAATGACACTTCTGGTTTTGGCGGGTAATACCGGGAGAAAAGTGATTTATTCTTGGGATGGAACATTTGTAAAATACAGGGAAAATATTCAACCATAGTTTTGACCTTGTAAGGGCTGTTGCATTTTAAATAATTATTTCACTTGCCAAAATGTCAAGATGATCTACAGTGCTGTGTTCTGAGGCTTACTTCACTCAAGCACTAGAACTCACAAGCTTCTCTTTTTTTAACGGGAAACGTAAAACCTGGATGTGGAGACTTTTGATGGTGCATTTCCAGAGAAGTGTAGCAAATTGGAGAGAATAAAAGGAGAGTTCTGCTTGATCCAAGGGATGCAACACAGCATCACTCATTATCCAATACTCCTTACAGCTACTTTTCATTTACTTCCCAGAAGATTATGACAGTTGTACTAAAAAAGTAAGATTGAACCATTACATCTAGTATTACCTTAACCTTATTACCTACGGTACTTAGTGAGAATTGTCAAATTGGTGCTACTTCGAGAACATAACTTTTTTGGTGAACCAGAGGGCCCTCATACAACGCCTCGCTGGAGAAGATGTTTCCAGAAACAGAGTGAGTGATTAGCCGCTTCTCTTCTGTCGTGTCAGCTCTCCCTGCGGTACCTTTACTTCCATCATCCTCTTCCCTCCATCTCACGTTAGCAAACCACACACGCAAACGCATTGTGCGGCAGGCGAATCTCCCTATTAGTGCTCTGCTGAGTGATTTGTTTGTGTCAACTCAAAGGTTATTGCTCGGAACAAGTTGTTCATTAAACCGGGCCTCCAGTTAAGACCACCTTAATCTGCCAAGTCCTCTGGGAATTTAAATTAGTCAGTGGAGGAATACTATCATTGCCTAGCCGGGGGTCCGTGACTGGCCGTGGCTCTGAGAGCCCTAGTCATTATCCAGGGTGGGAGACACGGTGGCAACTCTAGGACAGAGGTGAGGGCCTGGCTAATGAGATACTCCACCAGTCAAAATAGTGAAGGGAAGACGTAGCTGAGTAGATGTAGCCTACTCGTAAGATCTGTCCCTCTTAATTATAAGAAGCACTAGCCATTTATCAACATGTGAAACACTCTGCCTTATTATAAAGATCTTCAAAGTTGGGAGATAATATTTCGGCCTGGTTCCTTAATCACAGCCAATATTTCCAGTTATTATGTAATTCCTAACATCTTGGAGGTAACATTGACTTCAGAAGCACCACTGTAGAATAGGATGACCCTATAGATCCTAGCGTGAGCTCACTTGATTAGAGTTCCTATATTCATAGAGCTGTAGCTCTGTTGGTGTGTGTTTATGAAGCAAAGGACTTACGGTGGCTGCTAATTATGGTGGGATTTTATTATCAACCCTGGGTTTTAAATAGGCACAGTGTCTTGTCTTGTTCCTGTCTTGCACACATTATCAGTAGTATGTGTCTGGGGAAAATTGTGTGTCAATGTGATTAGGAGAATAACCAACTGTTGTGACAACCACGGATCCAATATCCCACACACAGTGGGTAGACATAGGTGGTTTCTCTCCAGACCAAATGGCACCGCTTGACAAGAGGGCAAAGAATGGCCCTGCAGTCCAATGACTATGAATGTCCATATGTGACGTGAGTAAGCGTGGAACATTGCTGTTTTTTGTTCTCTGAGATGCATAAGGCTTTGGTGAATTGTCCCCATGCAATAAACATGACACCTCTTTTCCTTTGACTTGCTCCAAAGGAATCAGAGCATTCAGAGTGACTGTTCTGAAGTCTGTCTACTTTTTTCCCCAGGTCTACGGATGGAAGAATTCCAAAGTCTGTACGTAGCTCCGGCCTGGGAGCGTCCCTGTGGAGGGCTGCGAGCAGAAACTCCAGTAGTTTCACTGGTAATAAGGCTGTTGAGCATTGAGGTTTTATATTCCCATTTGCACTTTGTACGGTGGAGGTGCAGAATTTGGCTTGACAGTGGAGAGCCACTTGGGGCCTTGCTGCATGGAGCGATTCTGACAGATCAGCAGCCAGACCTGTTGAAGTGAGGTGTCCCGTGTGTGCAAGAGCAAGGCTCTCCATGTCAAAAGGACCTGAGACTTGGACTGGCTTATTAGTGAGGTCTGCCAATTTCCATTTTCCACCCTCAAAGAAGAGCCTTTTTCATAAGGAAACTGTACTTCTTTCTGTGGGTGCTGATATATTATTTTGCTCAAATATTTTCAACTAATATAAGGGTGTGTTTACAACAACTAGCCTATCTAGACAGGCCTGGCAAACTTTGCATACCAAAGACGTCAAGTAACAGAATCAAAGACTACATATCTTTGACTGACAATACATCAATACATAATAAAGCAAATTATTTCAGAGCTGCTTCTCGTCTCTCTCCTAGGGGGCTGTCTCCCTTATTGTATTTTGTTCTCCAGCCAGGGTGGCAGAGATGAGTGGCAAGACCGTCCACTTCACAAAGAGGCCCACAATGTCCACTGGCCCCTTATTAGCATATTTCTGACACTGCCTCCACCTGCCCCGGCCGTCTTAGCCAATCATTCTTTCCCATTGGGGATTTAAATCGGAAAACTCCCCCTTACTTCAAAAAGGAAGAATGCGACAGCAGGAGAGAGGGATCTATGTGTGTATGTCTGTGTGTGTGCTACATGAACCTGATAAATAAATCAGAGCTGCCCTACTCCTCAACCCCTCAATGGTGAGAATGCAACAAAAAACAGGGATGAGGGTGTCCCAGTGCAGTGTGTTCACAGTTCCCGTGGTAGCAGATCCAAGTCTGTGCTAATAAAATACTGTGGTGTTTAGCACAGGAGGCTGGTGAGGGGAGGATGGTTTATAATAAATTATAAAATGGAGTGAATAGAATGGTATCAAACATATGGAAACCATGTGTTTGATGTGTTTGATACCATTCTATTTATTCTGTTCCAGCCATCACTATGAACCCGTCCTCCCCAATTAAGGTGCCAAAGCTGCTTATGGTGTTTAAGCAGAAAGAAGTTAAATGGAGAAAAAAAGATGTCAGTGTTTCCAAAACTGTCATAGGTAGGTTGATGTGGCCCTATAATAGATGGACTAAAAGCCCGGAAAGTTCATTTATGATCTGTTGAGTAGGCCTACAGTGTACTTTTGACAACTGTGTCAACCGACACATTTATGTCCTGGGGATTACCGAGGGAGCTGGTATATACACTGAACAAAAATATAAACCAACATGCAACAATTTCAAAGATTTTACTGAGTTGCAGTTCATATAAAGAAATTTGTCAATTTCAATAAATTCATTAAGGCCTAATCTATGGATTTCATATGACTGGGAATACAGATACGCATCTATTGGTCACAGATACACTACATGACCAAAAGTACTTGGACACCTGCTCGTCGAACATCTCATTCCAAAATCATCCTATGACGGTGCCACATTGAAAGTCACTGAGCTCTTCAGTAAGGCCTTTCTAATAACAATGTTTGTCTATGGAGATCACATGGCTGTGTGCTCGATTTTATACGTACATGTGGCTGAAATAGCCAAATCCACTAATTTGAAGGGGTATCCACATACTTTTGTATATAGAGTATTACTTTTTTTTAAAGTAGGGGCGTGGATCAGAAAACCAGTCAGTATCTGGTGTGACCACAATTAGCCTCATGCAGCACGACACATTTCCTTCGCATCTAGTTGATCAGGATGTTGATTGTGGCCTGCGGAATGTTGTCCAACTCCTCCACAATAGCTGTGTGAAGATGCTGGATATTGGCGGGAACTGGAACACATTGTTGTGTATGTCAATCCAGAGCATCCCAAACATGCTCAATGGGTGTCATGCCTGGTGAGTATGCAGACCATGGAAGAACTGGGACATATTTTGCTTCCAGGAATTGTGTATAGATCCTTGCAACACGGGGCCATGCATTATCATGCCTAAACACAAGGTGATAGCAGTGGATAAATGGCACGACAATGGGACTCTGAATCTCTTCACACTATCTCTGGGCATTCAAATTTCCATCAATAAAATGCAATTGTGTTCATTGTCTGTAGCATTGCCTGCCCATACCATAACCCCACCGCCCCCATGGAGCGCTCTGTTCACAATGTTGACATCAACAAACCACTCGCCCATACGATGCCATACAGTTGAAACCAGGATTCATCCGTGAAGAGCACACTTCTCCAGCGTGCAAGTGGCCATCAAATGTGAGCATTTGCCCACTGAAGTCGGTTACGACACCAAACTGCAGTCAGGTCAAGACCTTGGTGAGAATGACGAGCAGGCAGATGAGCTTCTCTGAGAAGGTTTCTGACAGTTTGTGCAGAAATTCTACAGTTGTGCAACCCCACAGTTTCATCAGCTGTCAGGGTGGCTGGTCTCAGACGATCCCGCAGGTAAAGAACCCGAATGTGGAGGTCCTGGGCTGGCGTGGTTACACCTGGTCTGCAGTTGTGCAAATGGAATAGACAACAGGTGGAAATTATAGGCAATTAGCAAGACACCCCTAATAAAGGAGTGGTTCTGCAGGTGGTGACCACAGACCACTTCTCAGTTCCTATGCTTCCTGGCTGATGTTTTGGTCACTTTTGAATGCTGGCGGTGCTTTCACTCTAGCATGAGACGGAGTCTACAACCCACACAAGTGGCTCAGGTAGTGCAGCTCATCCAGGATGGCACATCAATGCGAGCTGTGGCAAGAAGGTTTACTGTGTCTGTCAGCGTAGTGTCCAGAGCATGGAGGCGCTACCAGGAGACAGGCCAGTACATCAGGAGACGTGGAGGAGGCCGTAGGAGGGCAACAACCCAGCAGCAGGACCGCTACCTCCGCCTTTGTGCAAGGAGGAGCAGGTGGAGCACTGCCAGAGCCCTGCAAAATGACCTCCAGCAGGCCACAAATGTGCATGTGTCTGCTCAAACGGTCAGAAACAGACTCCATGAGGGTGGTATGAGGGCCCGACGTCCACAGGTGGGGGTTGTGCTTACAGCCCAACACCGTGCAGGACGTTTGGCATTTGCCAGAGAACACCAAGATTGCCAAATTCGCCACTGGCGCCCTGTGCTCTTCACAGATGAAAGCAGGTTCACACTGAGCATGTGACAGTCTGGAGACGCCGTGGAGAACGTTCTGCTGCCTGCAACATCCTCCAGCATGACCGGTTTGGCGGTGGGTCAGTCATGGTGTAGGGTGGCATTTCTTTGGGGGGCCGCACAGCCCTCCATGTGCTTGCCAGAGGTAGCCTGACTGCCATTAGGTACCGAGATGAGATCCTCAGACCCCTTGTGAGACCATATTCTGGTGCGGTTGGCCCTGGGTTCCTCCTAATGCAAGACAATGCTAGACCTCATGTGGCTGGAGTGTGTCAGCAGTTCCTGCAAGAGGAAGGCATTGATGCTATGGACTGGCCCGCCCGTTCCCCAGACCTGAATCCAATTGAGCACATCTGGGACATCATGTCTCGCTCCATCCACCAACGCCACGTTGCACCACAGACTGTCCAGGAGTTGGCGGATGCTTTAGTCCAGGTCTGGGAGGAGATCCCTCAGGAGACCATTCGCCACCTCATCAGGAGCATGCCCAGGCGTTGTAGGGAGGTCATACAGGCACGTGGAGGCCACACACACTACTGAGCCTCATTTTCACTTGTTTTAAGGACATTACATCAAAGTTGGATCAGCCTGTAGTGTGGTTTTCCACTTTAATTTTGAGTGTGACTCCAAATCCAGACCTCCATGGGTTGATAAATTGGATTTCCATTGATTATTTTTGTGTGATTTTGTAGTCAGCACATTCAACTATGTAAAGAAAAAAGTATTTAATAAGATTATTTCATTCATTCAGATCTAGGATGTGTTATTTTAGTGTTCCCTTTATTTTTTTGAGCAGTATATATATATAATTATTATTAAAATAAATGTTGGGGGGGTTAATCGATTGGTCAAAAGAACAGATTACTTTCGGTTAGCAAACATTTATTTTAGTCGGGGACAGCCCTAGTAATGATCATGCTGTTTAATTAGCTTATTGATATGTCACACGAGTCAGGTGGATGGATTATTTTGGCAAGGGAGAAATGCTCACTAACAGGGATGCAAACAAAGTTGTGCACAACATTTGAGACAAATAAGCTTTTTTGTGCATACGGAACATTTCTGGAATCTTTTTTTTTAGCTCATAAAACATGAAACCAACACTATACATGTTGCATTTATATTTTAGTTCAGTATATTTAGACACTATTAGGTATGTGACATTGTGGTTTGGCAACCATTGACTTGGTGATTTCCTGGTGAAAGGGAAGAATATCCTAAACAATTAGCGGTGAGTAGAAAATAACCACTCACATTCAAAACATCTCTTTAGTATTTACTTGTTTGATAATGCTGCGTGTCACCCAAAGCACGTGACTTGAGTGACATTCTCACCACGAGCATGTGTTAACCTATTGCACCCATAAATGATGCAAGCCACAACAGAGTGCCGCTTGGATGGAGGATGAGATACAAGTCAACTAAATCTAGGTCAGGGATTTCACTCAAGTCCGTTTTTCTCTTTTGAAAGGAGTTTCAAGTCTTCTGGAATGCATATCTGCATAGCAGTGGGATGATGGTGTGTTGGAGGGACGTGTGGCTTTTTAATGACGTAATCTTTCCATCAGGAGACATCCAATGAGAGATCGAGGTGGTTTATCCTAGGGTTGATAAGGTGACTGTATTACCGTCACTCTGGCAGTCATAAGTCATGACCGCAGTCAAATTCCACGCGACCGTTTAGTCACGCTAACTAGGCTTCTCCAAGCTCTGATGCTGTTGGTGGACATTAGTAGCCTACCAAATGTGATAACCGAAAATGAAAATGTAATTGAAAATCAAATCATACACTTCATGAGAGCCCATGAGCTCATGTTGCGCAACATTTCTATAGGCTACGCAATTACGTGAGAAAACAGAGTTGATGGCCTCTATTAAAAAGAGGATTTTCTCCACCTTCCTAATGTCAAGCACATTGCTTCGCTTTACAGTATAGCTTACCTGGCTGGCATGAAAATTAACCACGGGAAAAGCATCCTCCATTTGCTATTTAAGTGCATAGATGACATGTATTTTTTTCCTCTGACCCTGTTTCGAGACAGGTGCACGATTATTGTCCATTGTAAATCTAATGTAATTTCACACATATATTATTTAGTATATGTAAATACAAGATTAAATCAAGAATAGTCTGATGGGTGACAATATTAGCCTATCACTTGTGAATGATATATAATAAATTGTTTTTATATTTTATTTTTTTTAACCAGGAAGGTCTCATTGAGATTTGAAATCTCTTTTTCAAGAGGGTCCTGGCCAAGATAGACAGCACCTAGTCATTACACAATTACAGACATACAACATGAAAAACTACAAGTAATCTAGTAAAAACCATAGAAATCACAGGAGTATAACAAAATCATAAAACATCAAATTAAAAACATTGACCGGTCAAGGAATCAGACTGAGAATCCTTCATCAATGATTTAAAAAACACCAACCGGGACAAGTTCTTCCTGTTTAAAAGTATTTTGTAAGGCGTTACAAGCTGATGGCACAGAGTAAATAAAAGCCCTTTTACCAAATTCAATTCAGACATTTGGAACAGTTGGCAGGATAAAGTCCTGGGAACGAAGAGAGTGAATGACGTGAATGATACCCAGCTTGGGTGCAGTAAGGCAAGAAACAGCGCATGCATTTTTGTTGCGACTTTTTCAAATCATAGTCCCTCACCTAGCGGCAAGTGAGTTTCAAGTTTGGGGAAGGTAATTTTCACCATAAAAATGCACCTTTATAATAAAGAATTACATGCATAATTGCATTTGTGGTCACCTTTGAGAATGGTGTTTTCCTGCTAATGGAACATTCACGCTTATAGTCTATTACCATGTGCGCATTGCTGCGCTTTTAATGTGAAGAAATAGTCTAATAGTTTATCAACATTTTGAGCTAAACGTTCTCATCTGTTGCATCAGCCTCATTGCTTTAAATGTTTTTTTTTATGTGAATGGTTGTATTAATTTGGGATCTATTGCATCCCACAACTCTCCCAGAGTGTATGGAATATTTATTTCTCGCACAGAAGGACAAGTTAACCAATAGAATAGGTCTACGTTGGTACTATGGGGAAGAGTAGATTGACATAGGCTATTGCTTTTGCCGTTTCGTTAGACTTAGTGCTCTTGTTGGCTTACGAAAAGTAAATGTGGACCGTTCTTGGAATTCGATAAGAAGGACGGGCGCAGTGGCGTCCCCGATGTGTCGATCTTCACTTGAAGCCTACTTTGGAGCTGAGATAGATGCCTGTGAGAAAAACCCGATCACGTGACGGCCATTGGCTAATAAAAACGGAGATATCTGAGAGAACCATATCAGTGAGCGTGCTTCGGAACACTCAGCCGGGAGAAGGGAATTATTATTATATTCAGCCCAAGGGTACAATGGCCACTGGCTGCAAAAGGCATGGATTTTTTAGGGAGCATTATGGCCACACTAGGGGTATGCTGCCGGAAAATATGAGGCATTATCAAGTGCTTGTCAAATAGTGAATGAGAGACTGATGAAGTGTGTGCAGCCTGTGCAAGAAACAAAGCAGAGCTCATGCCTTTCATGCAACCTTTTATACAACATTATTAGAGTCGTTTCATGCAGCCTTAGAATGTATTAAAAATCAAAACATGCATCCCAACATTTGTGTAACAACTAAAGTTGCATAAATAACTCTAAATGAAGCATATAGGAGTACCTGTTTCTTTGTTAACCGCTCAACACAGAATAGCTGCATGTGCGCACTCACTCGGAAATCGTTTGGATAAAACATCCTTTCTATTTTATTTAGCTATGTTCAATTGTATTCTTCATACTATATATAATATAAAATAATGGCATGGAATTCTGAGCAAATATTGTCTGCTAAACTAACTAGTGTAGCCAACAGCAATATGGCATAGCCAGATCAGGGCCCAAGACAAGGAAAACTTTATGCTATTCTGTTCTTCTGAAATAGACAGCTTCTTCATGTCATGTTTCTTTAGACCTGTCTAAAATAAATAATGGATTTATTGTGAAGGTGTAGGCTATATTAAATGGATTTATTAGACATTTTAAAATGTAGATGTTCCAAAGGTCTGCATCGTGGCTTGTAGGCTATGCGTGGAAGCCAGAAGATGCTAAATGTGTTTGTTAATTAACGGTCAATTACCGTGAGACCGGCAGTTATTTGCTTGACAATCACCGGCTGACAATCTTTCATGACCATCACAGCCCTAGTTTATCACAAACATTATTTTGCTATACACCCTTCGATGGAAATGTGTTGGATGCTTTTGTTTCTAAATGTCCACCCACAAGGCTGTTGGTTCTTGCGTAATAAACTGCTACAAAGGAGAGCTTGTAATAAATAGAAAAGCTCAGAAATCATGTTTTCACCTTGTTTGTTATATAAGCTTGACGAAACATGGATGAACTGTATCAGAGAGGAGAAATAACCTTAGGAGGAATGTTAACCACTCAGAAATTGTGTTGGATTGTCGGTTTGTGTAATATCTGTCTTCTGATGTTTTCAACATCGCTTCTGACATTGTCAAACTTTGTCCTATTGTTGTGGAGAATGTAAAATAATTATTGAATCCATTGTGACTCGCTGATAGGAAGGCAAAGCCTACTGTGCAAAAACTGGTTGAATCAATGTTTCCATTTCATCCCCCAAAATCAATGTGAGACGTTGAATCAAAATGGAAAACTAATTGGATTTGCAAAAAGTCATAAAAATAAGGGCATTTAGTCTTTTTTTCACCCAACTTTTAAACTAAATCCAATGACATGTTGTTCCACCTTGAATTCACGTTAGTGGACAACTCAACCAAATGTAAATCAAAACTAGACATTGAACTGACGTCTGTACCCGGTGGGAGGGGATAATGTGTGGGAGTCTGTTCTGTGGTGGAAAAACAAGTTGTGGCATGGTTTTACAGAGATATTACCTCTGCATGGCAAAGTTTTTTCAGCTGATGGTTGAATTGTGAGATTTAACATAAGGCCAGGATAGGGTTGCAATTACAAAATGTACTCTGTTTGACAATGCTAAAAGTCAGCCAGGGGTTACCACAGTATCCAACAGGTGAACACTAATGGCCTGCTCTTTCTGCTCTCTGTAATGGGGAACGTGAACCTCTGTTAAAACAAAAGTGCACTTGTCACAGTTTGTTTCTTAACAATGAATGGTTCTCATTCATGGGAGGCTAGTCTTGGCTTTTTTTCTTAACTCAACGTCCGTGGCACCACACTTTCCCACTGAACATCATATCCATTGCATCACAATGAGAAACCAGAAGTACTGTATATGTGGCCAACATATACATACTCTGAGTGTACAAAACATTAGAAACAACTGCCCCTTCCATCACAGACTGTCCAGGTGACTCCAGGTGAAAGCTATGATACCTTATTGATGTTACAGCTTAAAGAAGGATGTTTAAGCCATGAGACAATTGAGACAGATGATTTTGTCTGTGTGCCACTCAACGGGTGAATGGGTAACACAAAATATTTAAGTGCCTTTGAACGGGTTATGGTAGTAGGTGCCAGGCGCACCGGTTTGACTGCAATACTGCTACGGTTTTCACACTCAAAAGTTTCCTGTGTGTATCAAGAATGGTCGACCACTCAAAGGACATCCAGCCATTTTGACAACTGTGGGAAGCATTGTAGTCAACATGGGCCAGTGTCCCTGTTGACCACTTTGGACACCTTGTAGAGTCCATGCCCCGACAAATTGAGGTTGTTCTGAGGACAAAAGGGGTTGCAACTCAATATTAGGACGGTTTTCAGTATGTGCCTGGGATAGGGCTAGTTCCATATAGATATAGCTTAGGTGATTGTCCTTACCACAAGGAAATTAAACTAACAAACCATGCCAAGGATAATAGCAATGTTTATTTTTACATTGATAAGCAGCCATAAGTCCACGTTGTCCTGAAGGACAAGGGACCTTTAGGTACTTTCTTTGATTTGTATGAGGGAAATGGAAGCAGTATCCCAAACAAGGATTTCAACCTTATTACCAATCTATTTTCCCTGTCCATATGCCACCTTCTCTAAAACAAATGAAGTGCACAGAATTGTACATATTCATGTAGTCGAGTTTGTGCAAACAGGAATGTATGAGAAACTAATAACTAATGTCTATATTGAATACATAATTTAAACATTCACAGTGTAGCTTGGAAAAAGTATGTGAACCCCTAGGCTAATGACTTCTCCAAAAGCTAATTGGAGTCAGGAGTCAGCTAACCTGGAGTCCAATCAATGAGACGAGATTGGAGATGTTGGTTAGAGCTGCCCTGCCCTATAATAAACACTCACAAAATTTGAGTTTCCAAATCACAAGAAGAATTGCCTGATGTGAAGCATGCCTCGTACAAAAGAGATCTCAGAAGACCTAATATTCAGAATTGTTGACTTACATAAAGCTGGAAAGGGTTACAAAAGTATCTCTAAAAGCCTTGATGTTCATAAGTCCACGGTAAAACAAATTGTCTATAAATGGAGAAAGTTCAGCAGTGTTGCTACTCTCCCAAGGAGTGGCTGTCCTGCAAAGATGACTGCAAGAGCACAGCACAGAATGCTCAACGAGGTTAAGAAGAATCCTAGAGTGTCAGCTAAAGACTTACAGAAATCTCTGGAACATGCTAACATCTCTGATGAGTCTAAGATACGTAAAACACTAAACAATAATGGTGTTCATGGGAGGACACCACGGAAGAAGTTACTACTGTCTAAAAAAAACATTGCTGCACATCTGAAGTTTGCAAAACAGCACCTGGATGTTCCACAGCGCTACTGGCTAAATATTCTGTGGACAGATGAAACTAAAGTTGTGTTGTTTGGAAGGAACACACAACACTACGTGTGGAGAAAAAATGTCACAGCACACCAACATCAAAACCTCATCCCAACTGTAAAGTATAGTGGAGGGAGCATCATGGTTTGGGGCTGCTTTGGTGCCTCAGAGCCTGGACAGCTTGCGACCATCGATGGAAAAATGAATTCCCAAGTTCATCAAGACATTTTGCAGGAGAATGTAAGGCTGTCTGTCCACCAATTGAAGCTCAACAGAAGTTGGGTGATGAAACAGGACAACAACCCAAAACACAGAAGTAAATCAAGAACAGAATGGCTTCAACAGAAGAAAATATGCCTTCTGGAGTGGCCCAGTCAGAGTCCTGACCTCAACCCGATTGAGATGCTGTGGCATGACCTCAAGAGAGCAGTTCACACCAGACATCCCAAGAATATTGTGGAACTGAAACAGTTTTGTAAAGAGGAATGGTCCAAAATTCCTCCTGACCGTTGTGCAGGTCTGATCCGCAACTACAGAAGGTTATTGAGGTTGAGGTTATTGCTGTCAAAGGAGGGTCAACCAGTTATTAAATCCAAGGGTTCACATACTTTTCCCACCCTGCACTGTGAATGTTTACACAGTGTGTTCAATAAAGAAAACGTATAATTGTTTGTGTGTTATTAGTTTAAACAGACTGTGTTTAAACTTTCTATTCTCATTGTATCTATAGCTTGTAAATTAAATATACTTTTTTTTGCTTAAAGTATTATTCAATTATTGATCGATTGACTGACTTTTCTGATCGCCCAGTAGTGTGTAGGGGGTGGGTTCCAAAGACCCTCCCCATTATTGATTAAAGGGACCTTAAGATTCCTATGTTTTGCTGCAGGCCTTATAATAAGATTCTGTTGCTCTGTGTCTAAAAACTCTGCCACTATATGTTGCACAAGCAATCTATTAGTCTTTGTGGTTAAGCCCTGGCTGTTATGAGAGTGTGCTTGCAGGCTAGGTCTGAGTCAGACCAAAACTAGATAAAGAGAAGTAACATCTGTCTGGTTTTAACATTTTGATCTTGTGTGACAGTGAACAATGCTAATCAATTCAGAGAAGCTACTGTACTAGGTTGCCTTATAAGGTAACCTCAGCTTATTGATACACACATACATTGACGTAGGTGATCTTACCACTAGGGAGTGATCACATGTATAAAATCAGCTGTGCCCTTAGGTGGGGTGCAGAACTTACTTGGAACCATGCGTGCCATTCCTGGACCTGTGACCAAAAACAAGCTACATATGGACAGTACCAAAACAAATGCTCTACAGTGGCAAGAAAAAGTATGTGAACCCTTTGGAATTACCTGGATTTCAAATGACAAATTATTCTATTTTCTTGTCTATATTGAATACATCATTTAAACATTCACAGTGTAGGTTGGAAAAAGTATGTGAACCCCTAGTCTAATGACTTCTCCAAAAGATAATTGGAGTCAGGAGTCAACTAACCTGGAGTCCAATCAATGAGACGAGATTGGACATTTTAGTTAGAGCTGCCCTGCCCCATAAATACTCACAAAATTTGAGTTTGCTATTCACAAGAAGCATTGCCTGATGTCAAGCATGCCTCGAACAAAAGAGATCTCAGAAGACCTATGATCAAGAATTGTTGCCTTGCATAAAGCTGGAAAGGGTTACAAAAGTATCTCTAAAAGTCACTCCACGGTAAGACAAATTGTCTATAAATGGAGAAATTTCAGCACTGTTGCTACTCTCCCTAGGAGTGGTCGTCCTGCAAAGATGACTGCAAGAGCACAGCGCAAAATTCTCAATGAAGTTAAGAAGAATCCTAAAGCGTCAGCTAAAGACTTACAGAAATCTTTGGAACATGCTAATATCTCTGTTGATGAGTCTACAATACGTAAAACACTAAACAATAATGGTGTTCATGGGAGGACACCACGGAAGAAGCCACTGCTGTCTAAAAAAAAAACATTGCTGCACGTCTGAAGTTCGCAAAACAGCAACTGGATGTTCCACAGCACTACTGGCTAAATATTCTGTGGACAGATGAAACTAGAGTTGTGTTGTTTGGAAGGAACACACAACTCTACATGTGGAGTAAAAAAGGCACAGCACACCAACATCAAAACCTCATCCCAACTGTAAAGTATGGTGGAGGGAGGATCATGGTTTGGGGCTGCCTCAGGGCCTGGACAGCTTGCTATCACCGACGGAAAAATGAATTCCCAAGTTCATCAATACATTTTGCAGGAGAATGTAAGGCTATCTGTCCGCCAACTGAAGCTCAACAGAAGTTGCAACAGAAGATGCAACAGGACAACAACCCAAAATACAGAAGTAAATCAACAAAAGAATGGCTTCAACAGAAGGAAATATGCCTTCTGGAGTGGCCCATCCCGTCTTGATCTCAACCAATTGAGATGATGTGGCATGACCTCAAGAGAGACACCCTAAAAATATTGTTGAACTGAAACAGTTTTGTAAAGAGGAATGGTCCAAAATTCATCCTGACAGTTAGTTGTGCAGGTCTGATCCGCAACTACAGAAAACATTTGGTTGAGGTTATTGCTGCCAAAGGGGTTCACATACTTTTCCCACCCTGCACTGTGAATGTTTACACGGTGTGTTCAATAAAGAAAATGTATAATTGTTTGTGTGTTATTAGTTTAAACAGACTGTGTTTGTCTATTGTTGTGACCTACATGAAGATCAGATCAAATTTTATGACCAACTTATGCAGAAATCCAGGTATTTCCAAAGGGTTCACATATACTTTATCTTGCCACTATAAATTGGTTGGGCTCAATTGAGAGCACAGATAGATAGGCCTAAGTCAAATGGAAAGGCATTGAGTGCTCACACGCTTCTCTGTGTTTGGTTTACTGTGATTGATATGATGGATTGTTTCTACTTTTGACTATCTTAAATGGATGTGAAATGCAATAGTGATTTCCTGATTAATTTCTCTGTTGGTCAAAGAAGTCTGTATGAAATGGCAGTAAAATGACTCAGCTTTAATATTGCAGATTGTAGCCCCCATCAATGTCGTAGCCTCCATTAATGTAATTGTCTGCATCACTTCCAATCCCCCATACATTTTTTTTTGCAAAAATAGATAAATAGATACACACCGGTCAAAAGTTTTAGAACAACTACTCAATCAAGGGTCTTTCTTTATTTTTACTATTTTCTACATTGTAGAATAATATTGAAGACATCAAAACTAAGAAATAAAACATATGGAATCATGTAGAAACCAAAAAAAGTGTTAAACAAATCAAAATATATTTTATGAACACAGTCTATTTTACAATCGTTCTATTTTGTTTGTATTTACTCCTGTCCTTCCTCTACCCTCAACCTCTCCCATCTATTTCTGATGTCCATCTGGATTGATTTCTATTTGCCATATCTTTCAAACTGTGCTCCTTCAGAAAACTTCTTAACCTATATATGTTTTACGGGCACAGTATGTTTTACATTAGTTATCTGGTTATTAGTCCCTCCCTTCAGCTCCATTCAACCACTCCCATCTATCTCTTAACACCATCCATATTGGATTTCTATTTGCCATATATTTTTCAACTGTGCTGTGATGTTTCACAAAAGCTCTGAGCCTTTCTATTCTCATTGTATCTATAGCTTGTAAATTAAATATACATTTTTTTGCTTAAAGTATTATTCAATTATTGATCGATTGACTGACTTTTCAGATCGCCCAGTAGTGTGTAGGGGGTGGGTTCCAAAGACCCTCCCCATTATTGATTAAAGGGACCTTAAGATTCATATGTTTTGCTGCAGGCCTTATAATAAGATTCTGTTGCTCTGTGTCTAAAAACTCTGCCACTATACGTTACACAAGCAATCTATATTAGTCTTTGTGGTTAAGCCCTGGCTGTTATGAGAGTGTGCTTGCAGGCTAGGTCTGAGTCAGACCAAAACTAGATAAAGAGAAGTAACATCTGTCTGGTTTTAACATTTTGATCTTGTGTGACAGTGGACAATGCTAATAAATTCAGAGAAGCTACTGTACTAGGTTGCCTTATAAGGTAACCTCAGCTTATTGATACACACATACATTGACGTAGGTGATCTTACCACTAGGGAGTGATCACATGTATAAAATCAGCTGTGCCCTTAGGTGGGGTGCAGAACTTACTTGGAACCATGCGTGCCATTCCTGGACCTGTGACCAAAAACAAGCTACATATGGACAGTACCAAAACAAATGCTCTACAGTGGCAAGAAAAAGTATGTGAACCCTTTGGAATTACCTGGATTTCAAATGACAAATTATTCTATTTTCTTGTCTATATTGAATACATCATTTAAACATTCACAGTGTAGGTTGGAAAAAGTATGTGAACCCCTAGTCTAATGACTTCTCCAAAAGATAATTGGAGTCAGGAGTCAACTAACCTGGAGTCCAATCAATGAGACGAGATTGGACATTTTAGTTAGAGCTGCCCTGCCCCATAAATACTCACAAAATTTGAGTTTGCTATTCACAAGAAGCATTGCCTGATGTCAAGCATGCCTCGAACAAAAGAGATCTCAGAAGACCTATGATCAAGAATTGTTGCCTTGCATAAAGCTGGAAAGGGTTACAAAAGTATCTCTAAAAGTCACTCCACGGTAAGACAAATTGTCTATAAATGGAGAAATTTCAGCACTGTTGCTACTCTCCCTAGGAGTGGTCGTCCTGCAAAGATGACTGCAAGAGCACAGCGCAAAATTCTCAATGAAGTTAAGAAGAATCCTAAAGCGTCAGCTAAAGACTTACAGAAATCTTTGGAACATGCTAATATCTCTGTTGATGAGTCTACAATACGTAAAACACTAAACAATAATGGTGTTCATGGGAGGACACCACGGAAGAAGCCACTGCTGTCTAAAAAAAAAACATTGCTGCACGTCTGAAGTTCGCAAAACAGCAACTGGATGTTCCACAGCACTACTGGCTAAATATTCTGTGGACAGATGAAACTAGAGTTGTGTTGTTTGGAAGGAACACACAACTCTACATGTGGAGTAAAAAAGGCACAGCACACCAACATCAAAACCTCATCCCAACTGTAAAGTATGGTGGAGGGAGGATCATGGTTTGGGGCTGCCTCAGGGCCTGGACAGCTTGCTATCACCGACGGAAAAATGAATTCCCAAGTTCATCAATACATTTTGCAGGAGAATGTAAGGCTATCTGTCCGCCAACTGAAGCTCAACAGAAGTTGCAACAGAAGATGCAACAGGACAACAACCCAAAATACAGAAGTAAATCAACAAAAGAATGGCTTCAACAGAAGGAAATATGCCTTCTGGAGTGGCCCATCCCGTCTTGATCTCAACCAATTGAGATGATGTGGCATGACCTCAAGAGAGACACCCTAAGAATATTGTTGAACTGAAACAGTTTTGTAAAGAGGAATGGTCCAAAATTCATCCTGACAGTTAGTTGTGCAGGTCTGATCCGCAACTACAGAAAACATTTGGTTGAGGTTATTGCTGCCAAAGGGGTTCACATACTTTTCCCACCCTGCACTGTGAATGTTTACACGGTGTGTTCAATAAAGAAAATGTATAATTGTTTGTGTGTTATTAGTTTAAACAGACTGTGTTTGTCTATTGTTGTGACCTACATGAAGATCAGATCAAATTTTATGACCAACTTATGCAGAAATCCAGGTATTTCCAAAGGGTTCACATATACTTTATCTTGCCACTATAAATTGGTTGGGCTCAATTGAGAGCACAGATAGATAGGCCTAAGTCAAATGGAAAGGCATTGAGTGCTCACACGCTTCTCTGTGTTTGGTTTACTGTGATTGATATGATGGATTGTTTCTACTTTTGACTATCTTAAATGGATGTGAAATGCAATAGTGATTTCCTGATTAATTTCTCTGTTGGTCAAAGAAGTCTGTATGAAATGGCAGTAAAATGACTCAGCTTTAATATTGCAGATTGTAGCCCCCATCAATGTCGTAGCCTCCATTAATGTAATTGTCTGCATCACTTCCAATCCCCCATACATTTTTTTTTGCAAAAATAGATAAATAGATACACACCGGTCAAAAGTTTTAGAACAACTACTCAATCAAGGGTCTTTCTTTATTTTTACTATTTTCTACATTGTAGAATAATATTGAAGACATCAAAACTAAGAAATAAAACATATGGAATCATGTAGAAACCAAAAAAAGTGTTAAACAAATCAAAATATATTTTATGAACACAGTCTATTTTACAATCGTTCTATTTTGTTTGTATTTACTCCTGTCCTTCCTCTACCCTCAACCTCTCCCATCTATTTCTGATGTCCATCTGGATTGATTTCTATTTGCCATATCTTTCAAACTGTGCTCCTTCAGAAAACTTCTTAACCTATATATGTTTTACGGGCACAGTATGTTTTACATTAGTTATCTGGTTATTAGTCCCTCCCTTCAGCTCCATTCAACCACTCCCATCTATCTCTTAACACCATCCATATTGGATTTCTATTTGCCATATATTTTTCAACTGTGCTGTGATGTTTCACAAAAGCTCTGAGCCTTTCTATTCTCATTGTATCTATAGCTTGTAAATTAAATATACATTTTTTTGCTTAAAGTATTATTCAATTATTGATCGATTGACTGACTTTTCAGATCGCCCAGTAGTGTGTAGGGGGTGGGTTCCAAAGACCCTCCCCATTATTGATTAAAGGGACCTTAAGATTCATATGTTTTGCTGCAGGCCTTATAATAAGATTCTGTTGCTCTGTGTCTAAAAACTCTGCCACTATACGTTACACAAGCAATCTATATTAGTCTTTGTGGTTAAGCCCTGGCTGTTATGAGAGTGTGCTTGCAGGCTAGGTCTGAGTCAGACCAAAACTAGATAAAGAGAAGTAACATCTGTCTGGTTTTAACATTTTGATCTTGTGTGACAGTGGACAATGCTAATAAATTCAGAGAAGCTACTGTACTAGGTTGCCTTATAAGGTAACCTCAGCTTATTGATACACACATACAGTGCCTTGCGAAAGTATTCGGCCCCCTTGAACTTTTCGACCTTTTGCCACATTTCAGGCTTCAAACATAAAGATATAAAACTGTAATTTTTGTGAAGAATCAACAACAAGTGGGACACAATTATGAAGTGGAACGAAATTTATTGGATATTTCAAACTTTTTGAACAAATAAAAAACTGAAAAATTGGCAGTGCAAAATTATTCAGCCCCTTTACTTTCAGTGCAGCAAACTCTCTCCAGAAGTTCAGTGAGGATCTCTGAATGATCCAATGTTGACCTAAATGACTAATGATGATAAATAGAATCCACCTGTGTGTAATCAAGTCTCCGTATAAATGCACCTGCTCTGTGATAGTCTCAGAGGTCCGTTTAAAGCGCAGAGAGCATCATGAAGAACAAGGAACACACCAGGCAGGTCCGAGATACTGTTGTGGAGAAGTTTAAAGCCGGATTTGGATACAAAAAGATTTCCCAAGCTTTAAACATCCCAAGGAGCACAGTGCAAGCGATAATATTGAAATGGAAGGAGTATCAGACCACTGCAAATCTACGAAGACCCGGCCGTCCCTCTAAACTTTCAGCTCATACAAGGAGAAGACTGATCAGAGATGCAGCCAAGAGGCCCATGATCACTCTGGATGAACTGAAGAGATCTACAGCTGAGGTGGGAGACTCTGTCCATAGGACAACAATCAGTCGTATACTGCACAAATCTGGCCTTTATGGAAGAGTGGCAAGAAGAAAGCCATTTCTTAAAGATATCCATAAAAAGTGTAGTTTAAAGTTTGCCACTAGCCACCTGGGAGACACACCAAACATGTGGAAGAAGGTGCTCTGGTCAGATGAAACCAAATCAAACTTTTTGGCAACAATGCAAAACGTTATGTTTGGCGTAAAAGCAACACAGCTCATCACCCTGAACACACCATCCCCACTGTCAAACATGGTGGTGGCAGCATCATGGTTTGGGCCTGCTTTTCTTCAGCAGGGGCAGGGAAGATGGTTAAAATTGATGGGAAGATGGATGGAGCCAAATACAGGACCATTCTGGAAGAAAACCTGATGGAGTCTGCAAAAGACCTGAGACTGGGACGGAGATTTGTCTTCCAACAAGACAATGATCCAAAACATAAAGCAAAATCTACAATGGAATGGTTCACAAATAAACATATCCAGGTGTTAGAATGGCCAAGTCAAAGTCCAGACCTGAATCCAATCCAGAATCTGTGGAAAGAACTGAAAACTGCTGTTCACAAACGCTCTCCATCCAACCTCACTGAGCTCGAGCTGTTTTGCAAGGAGGAATGGGCAAGAATTTCAGTCTCTCGATGTGCAAAACTGATAGAGACATACCCCAGACTTACAGCTGTAATCGCAGCAAAAGGTGGCGCTACAAAGTATTAACTTAAGGGGCTGAATAATTTTGCACGCCCAATTTTTCAGTTTTTTATTTGTTAAAAATTTTGAAATATCCAATAAATTTCGTTCCACTTCATGATTGTGTCCCACGTGTTGTTGATTCTTCACAAAAATTACAGTTTTATATCTTTATGTTTGAAGCCTGAAATGTGGCAAAAGGTCGAAAAGTTCAAGGGGGCCGAATACTTTCGCAAGGCACTGTACATTGACGTAGGTGATCTTACCACTAGGGAGTGATCACATGTATAAAATCAGCTGTGCCCTTAGGTGGGGTGCAGAACTTACTTGGAACCATGCGTGCCATTCCTGGACCTGTGACCAAAAACAAGCTACATATGGACAGTACCAAAAGAAATGCTCTACAGTGGCAAGAAAAAGCATATGAACCCTTTGGAATTACCTGGATTTCAAATGACAAATTATTCAATTTTCTTGTCTATATTGAATACATCATTTAAACATTCACAGTGTAGGTTGGAAAAAGTATGTGAATCCCTAGGCTAATGACTTCTCCAAAAGATAATTGGAGTCAGGAGTCAACTAACCTGGAATCCAATCAATGAGACGAAATTGGACATTTTAGTTAGAGCTGCCCTGCCCCATAAATACTCACAAAATTTGAGTTTGCTATTCACAAGAAGCATTGCCTGATGTCAAGCATGCCTCGAACAAAAGAGATCTCAGATGACCTAAGATCCAGAATTGTTGCCTTGCATAAAGCTGGAAAGGGTTACAAAAGTATCTCTAAAAGTCACTCCACGGTAAGACAAATTGTCTATAAATGGAGAAATTTCAGCACTGTTGCTACTCTCCCTAGGAGTGGCTGTCCTGCAAAGATGACTGCAAGAGCACAGCACAAAATTCTCAATGAAGTTAAGAAGAATCCTAGTGTGTCAGCTAAAGACTTACAGAAATCTCTGGAACATGCTAACATCTCTGTTGATGACTCTACAATACGTAAAACACTAAACAATAATGGTGTTCATGGGAGGACACCATGGAAGAAGCTACTACTGTCTAAAAAAAAACATTGCTGCACGTCTGAAGTTTGCAAAACAGCACCTGGATGTTCCACAGCGCTACTGGCTAAATATTCTGTGGACAGATGAAACTAAAGTTGTGTTGTTTGGAAGGAACACACAACTCTACGTGTGGAGTAAAAAAGGCACAGCACACCAACATCAAAACCTCATCCCAACTGTAAAGTACGGTGAAGGGAGCATCATGGTTTGGGGCTGCTTCAGGGCCTGGACAGCTTGCTATCACCGACGGAAAAATTAATTCCGAAGTTTATCAAGACATTTTGCAGGAGAATGTAAGGCTATCTGTCCGCCAACTGAAGCTCAACAGAAGTTGGGTGATGCAACAGGACAACAACCCAAAAGACAGAAGTAAATCAACAACAGAATGGTTTCAACAGAAGAAAATACGCCTTCTGGAGTGGCCCATCCAGTCTTGATGTCAACCAATTGAGATGCTGTGGCATGACCTCAAGAGAGACACCCCAAGAATATTGTAGAACTGAAACAATTTTGTGAAGAGGAATGGTCCAAAATTCCTCCTGACCGTTGTGCAGGTCTGATCCGCAACTACAGAAAACATTTGGTTGAGGTTATTGCTGGCAAAGGAGGGCCAACCTGTTATTAAATCCAAGAGTTCACATACTTTTCCCACCCTGCACTGTGAATGTTTACACAGTGTGCTCAATAAAGACATGAAAAATTATAATTGTTTGTGTGTTATTAGTTTAAGCAGACTGTGTTTGTCTATTGTTGTGACTTAGATGAAGATCAGATAACATTTTATTACCAATTTATTCAGAAGTCCAGGTAATTCTAAATGGTTAACATACTTTTTCTTCCCACTGTAATGATACTGCCTCTTCACAGCAAAATCTGTAGAGCTGGGAAGGTTGTATCCCTCAAATCGTGCTTTATCAAAAGCCTTTTCAAAGTCAGCTATGAATAGCAGGCCTGGTTTCCCAGATTTTTCATAATGTTAAATTGTTTCCAGTACTTTCCTTATATTATCTCCAATGTATCGTCCATGTAAAAAACCTGTCTGATTCTAATTAATAATATACGACAATACCTTTGGTAGTGTTGTGATGCAAAAATTCTCGCAAAGTGTATAGCGCATAGAATTAACTATGCGCAATACATTTTGAGAGAATTTTTCCATCACAACACTGAAGTGTAAGGGGTCGCCAATGTTTTAAATGGACTGGATCTTTATATTTCCCACTTGTGTCCTGTTTCAGTAATAATGAAATCAGACCCTGTTGAGTGTCTGACATTCTACCATTTACATAGGAGTGGTTAAAACATGCTAATGAAAAGGTTTGGTATACCTCAACTGGAATGCTATTCAGCCCTGGAGTTTTCCCAGACTTTAATTGCATCAAGAAGTTCCTCCTCTGTAATTCCATCTTCACATGAGTCTTTCTGTATGGCTGTTGATTTTACCTTATTAATAGAAAAAAAATCCATACAATTAGCTTCAGTTAGAGGAGATGGAGGAGACTGAAAGGAAAACATATACTTAATGTACTTTGCTTCCTCTTTCAAAATATAATTTGTTGCGTCATTTGTAACAAGTTTCAGTAAATTATTTTTGCTAGCATTTCTATGAAGATTAAAACATAATGTGGTGCATTTTTCCCCATATTCCATCCAGTTTGCTTTATTACTTTAATATATTGCACTTGATCCTTGTTGAATAAGTTCCTCCATTTCTTTTAGTTTTTCCTCTAACTTACTCTGAGCCTCTATGGTATAGTTTTTATTGCTACCTATCTGTTCTGTTAGACCTTCTATTTCCTTTGTTAGAATGGCATAAATTGACATAAATTGCTTTTGTTTTAGAGATGAGTACTGAATTGCATGGCCTCCAAAGGCACATTTAAAAGTGTCCCATACAATAAGTGGATTTGCTGTACCGATGTTACGTCGGAAACATTCAGTTACAAATTCCTCTGTCCTAGTTGAAAACAAGCTTTCATCCAATAGGCTTTAATAAAACGTCCAATATTCTCGCCAACGTGGAAATTCAGTGAGAGTAATGTATTTTCCAATTATTTGATGGTCCGACCGCATTCTACCCCCTATCAACACTTTTTAAACTTTTGGTGCCAACGAGAATGACGAAAGAAAGAAGTCAAGATGACTAGTTTGATAGCGCCTCTGCCATGTATAGCTCACTAGGTCAGGATATTTAAGCCTCCATATGTGACCCGATTCAGGAAACTAGGCATATTTTGCAAGTCACGACTTCACAGGAGAGCTGTTTGAACGTAAAATAGTTTTTTAATCAAAATGCGATTTTTGGCTGAAATGCTTTCTCGAACATGTGAACTTTCATGTGCCTTAATAACAAACTTGTATGCATCTGTAAATATTAATAAAATTGTTAAATTACGAGCCTTTTTGGCAGCAACCTTCCCACTAGCCATGATTGGCTGAGATAATGAGTGGGCTGGACATGCCGAGCGATGAGTTCAGATTGGTCTGCCACATGGATGGCTTCTGTCTATTTGAGCTTGTCAGTCTCTGTTGGTAATCCTGTTGAATGGGGATTGTTTTTATGTATTGTGTAGTGGAGCTGCATGAATGTGTTGCTCTCCACTTTCTGGAGGATTAAGTTTTGAAATCAGTGGAATTAGAGTATGATAGCTAAAGAGATGGAGAAAACACCTGTATTCAAACTAAGGGCAACCGTGGCATGGCATTCCTGACAGGGAGACGCATCCATCATGCATGATGATGTATACAGGTAAGATAGTCTAGCGTTAGCTAGCTACATTTTCAGATATTACACGTTTCTAATTTTGACAGAAAGTGGTTTCATTTCAAGCTAAAGTGTACTGTTAGCTAGCTAGCTAACGTTAGCTGGCTGGCTCCCTAGCTGACATTTATTAGTCGTATCCCAGAGCCGTATTCATGCAGGGTAGTAACGACATGATTTGGCACTGTGTTCATTGTTGTTTAACTAGCTAACGTTAGCTGGCTGGCTCATTAGCTAACATTACGTGATGTGTCACCTTACACTTTGCTTGCATAGCTAGGTTCATTGTTTACCTAGCTAGCTAGCTATATGTCTTAGTTAGCTAGCTAACATTGAACCTGGTTGGTTAGCTCCCAACACTGTTGCATTGTTGGCACTGTGTTCATTGTTGTTTAACTAGCTAACATTAGCTGGCTGGCTCGTTAGCTAACATTAGGTGACGTGTGTACAACACCCATTGAATATGGCCAGTGTCAGTAAACGTCTGCAAAAAGTGTAATAAAATTATTGCCAGCAGAGCTGGTTAGGCTGTTTTCATGTTATCCAAGAACAAACAAATCATCGGCCAGAGCATCAAGTATGCGCTCTGAATGCTCCGGGAGCGAAACGAGATGGGTGACACTAAAGCTTAACCTGATATGGATAGGGGGCAGTATTTTCACGGTCGGATGAAAAAACATACCCGATTTAAACTGGTTACTACTCTTGCCCAGAAACGAGAATATGCATATTATAGTAGATTTGGATAGAAAACACTCTGAAGTTTCTAAAACTGTTTGAATGGTGTCTGTGAGTACAACAGAACTCATATGGTAGGCAAAACCCTGAGAAAAAGTCAACCAGGAAGTGTAGGATCTGAGAAATGTAGTTCTTCTTTCTAGTCCCTTTCGAAACTACAGTATCTGTGCTGTTACGTTGCACTTTCTAAGGCTTCCATTGGCTGTCTAAAGCCTTCAGAAAGTGTATTGAGCCTTCTCCTGTCTCTGGGAAGAGTATAGGAGCTCAGTTACTGAGTGGTCTGCCTGAGGACAAAGAGATTGGATATGCGCGTTCCTGCGAGCAAGCTGTTTTTTCTTTTCCTCCTTGAATGAATACACTATTGTCCGGTTGGAATATTATCGCACTTTTACGTTAAAAATACCATAAAAATTGATTTTAAACAGCGTTTGACATGCTTCTAAGTACGGTAATGGAACATTTAGACTTTTTGTGTCTCGAATTGCGCTCGCGCGTTATTTCTAATACTAATTCTGAGTTTAGGTTGCCCCGAACTTGGCGGGTGTCTGAATGGCGAGCTATGTACTCAGAATATTGAAAAATGTGCTTTCGCCGAAAAGCTATTTTAAAATCTGACACAGCGATTGCATAAAGGAGTTTTGTATCTATAATTCTTAAAATAATTGTTATGTATTTTGTAAACGTTTATGATGAGTATTTTTGTAAATTCACCGGAAGTTTTTGGTGGGAATACATTTTCTGAACATCATGCGCCAATGTAAAAAGCTGTTGTTGGATATAAATATGAACTTGATTGAACAAAACATACATGTATTGTATAACATAATGTCCTAGGAGTGTCATCTGATGAAGATCATCAAAGGTTAGTGCTTCGGGTTTTATTGACATATATGCTTGCTTGGAAAATGGCTGTGTGGTTATTTTGGTCTATGTACTCTCCTAACATAATCTAATGTTTTGCTTTCGCTGTAAAGCCTTTTTTAAATCGGACAATGTGGTTGGATTCAGGAGAGGTTTATCTTTTCAAATGGTGTAAAATAGTCATATGTTTGAAAAATTTAAATAATTGGATTTTTGAGGTTTTTGTATTTCGCACCATGCGATCCCATTGACTGTTGGCTAGGGGTTCCGCTGGCGGAACGGGGTTCCGCTAGCGGAACGCCTAGATGTAAGAGTTTATTAACCTCTCTGGGCCAGTGGGACGCTTGCGTCCCACATACTCAACAAACAGTGTAATCCCGTGGCGCGAATTACAAATACCTTAGAAATGCTATTACTTCAATTTCTCAAACATATGACTATTTTACACCATTTTAAAGACAAGACTGTCGTTAATCTAACCACACTGTCCGATTTCAAAAAGGCTTTACAACGAAAGCAAAACATTAGATTATGTCAGCAGAGTACACAGCCAGAAATAATCAGACACCCATTTTTCAAGCTAGCATATAATGTCACATAAACCCAAACCACAGCTAAATGCAGCACTAACCTTTGATGATCTTCATCAGATGACAATCCTAGGACATTATGTTATACAATACATGCATGTTTTGTTTAATCAAGTTCATATTTATATCAAAAAACAGCTTTTTACATTAGCATGTGACTAGCATTCCCACCGAACACTTCCGGTGAATTTACTAAATTACTCACGATAAACGTTCACAAAAAACATAACAATTATTTTAAGAATTATAGATACAGAACTCCTTTATGCACTCGCTATGTCCGATTTTAAAATAGCTTTTCGGTGAAAGCACATTTTGCAATATTCTGAGTAGATAGCCCGGCCATCACAGGCTAGCTATTTTGACACCCACCAAGTGTGGTACTCACCAAACTCCGATTTACTATTAGAAAAGTTTGATTACCTTTGCTGTTCTTCGTCAGAATGCACTCCCAGGACTTCTACTTCAATAACAAATGTTGGTTTGGTTTCAAATAATCCATAGTTATATCCAAATAGCGGCGTTTTGTTCGTGCGTTCAAGACACTATCCGAAGGGTAAAGAAGGGTGACGCGCCCGACGCGTTTCGTGACTTCGAAGCATGTCAAATGCTGTTTAAAATCAATTTTTATGCTATTTTTCTCGTAAAAAAGCGATAATATTCCGACCGGGAGTGGTTGTTTTCGTTCAAAGAGAGAGAAAGTAAACATGGTGTCGGCTCGTGTACGCGCCTCCAGTCTCTTTGTCCTCAGATCGGCCATTATCCAAATGCGCTAATGTTTTTCAGCCAGGGCCTGCAAAGCCACCATTCATCGTTCTGGCGCCTTCTGAGAGCCTATGGGAGCGTTAGAAAATGTCACGTTATGCCAGAGATCGCCTGTTTTGGTTAGAGATGATCAAGAAGGCCAATAAATAGTCAGAGAGAGCGCTTCCTGTTTGGAATCTCTCAGGTTTTGGCCTGCCAAATGAGTTCTGTTATACTCACAGACACCATTCAAACAGTTTTAGAAACTTTAGGGTGTTTTCTATCCAAATCATTATATGCATATTCTAGTTACTGGGCAGGAGTAGTAACCAGATTAAATCGGGTACGTTTTTTATCCGGCCGTGCAAATACTGCTCCCTATCCCCAACAGGTTAAGAGGTTGTGAACGATGCTGAATGGGTGTAGACAAAGAGGAGCTCTTCACTAGATACCAAAACATTCAAAGGCCATTTTCTCAAAAGTGATTTTACAAGTTGATCAACTTTCAAAGCAGAATTATTTTACTTTCCCATCCCTTTTATCCAATGTAAAATACACAATTTCAAATGTTGATGCATAAGACGAATCCAGGTGGTGAGTCACAAATATCCACTAGTTTCAATACATCCATGACATTCATGATTTCCTTAAGAGCATGAGGGTGATAGTTTGAAGTATGATTTCCTTTACGGTCCATTGAGGTATTATAATCTCCCACCATAATAATAGAGTCTTGTATTGCTAGCAGGGTTAATAATTTATTATATATATTTTAAAAGAAGCGTGGATCATCATTATTTGGTCCGTAAAGGTTAATGAGCCATATCTGTTTATGGTCCAATAACATATTTATAATCATCCATCTACCTTGCGCATCTTTTTGTACAATTTGCACATTCTGATAAAAATTACTGTTAATTAATATCATCACCCCTTTTGAGTTTCTTTGCCCATGGGAGAAGTATATTTCACCCCCCAGTCCTTTTTCCACACAACGTCATCTAAACTTGTTGAATGAGTGTCCTGTAAACAATATATATTACATTTTCTTTGAGCCAGGTAAATATTATTATTCTTTAATTATCTGCTAAGCCATTACAATTATAACTGGCTATACTTATTTCACCATTTACCATAATGAGATACAAGTTTCAAATCTATTTATCATAATATATGTTTGTAAATGTACCATTAAAGTACCATAGTGATTGGGTGTCCATGTACCATGATATTTGCATTGCTACTAAGTAACCCTCCAATTCTTCTCCACTATTTCACTCCCTAAAGCCCCTCCCAAGTTAGGTTCCCATCCCAGTGACCGGCAGACCACCCTCCTCCCACCGGATCCCTAGGCCCCCGAAAGGCCAGGACCCGTCTTTTTAAAAAAAGAGCACACAGTGCCTCCCACAGAACAGAAGCAGGTCTCTTTTGGCAAACTCCAAGTGGGCTGTGCTGTGCCTTTTACTGAGGAGTGGCCACTAACATAAAGGCCTGATTGGTGGAGTGCTGCACAGATTGTTTTCCTTCTGGAAGGTTCTCCCATCTCCACAGAGAAACTCTGGAGCTCTGTCAGAGTGACCATCAGGTTCTTGGTCACCTCCCTGACCAAGGCCCTTCTCCCCCGATTGTTCAATTTGGCTGGGCGCCCAACTCTAGGAAGAGCCTTGGTGGTTTCAAACTTCTTCCATTTAAGAATGTTGGAGGCCGCTGTGTTCCTGGGGACCTTCTATGCTACAGACATTTTTTGGAACACTTCCCTAGATCTGTGCCTCGACACAATCCTGTCTCGGAGCTCTACGGACAATTCCTTTGACCTCATGGCTTGGTTTTCGCTCTGACATGTACTGTCAACTGTGGGACCTTATATAGACAGGTTTGTGCCTTTTCGAATCCTGTCCAAACAATTGAATTTACCACAGGTGGACTCCAATTAAGTTGTAGAAACATCTCAAGGATGAGCAATGGAAACAGGATGCACCTGAGCTCAATTTCGGGTTTCATAGCAAAGGGTCTGAATACTTATGTAAATAACGTATATATTTTTTTAATACATTTGCAAACATTTCTAAAAACCTGTTTTCACTTTGCCATTATGGGGTATTGTGTGTAGATGAGGAAAAACATGTATTTAATCAATTTTAGAATAAGGCTGTAACATAACAATGTGGAAAAAGTCAAGGGGTCTGAATAGTTTCCGAACGCACTGTACCTGCTATGGTGGATTTTAAATGAATTGGTATTCAAACATTTGTTTTTTAGGTAAAATTACTGTCATGTTATTGATGCCAAATTGCAAACCTTATTTGCACCTTCTCTATTCCAGAACCAATTGGTGCCTGAGTTTAATTACCTCTCAACTAGGTAAGCTGTATCAACTTGGAACACTATTCTCCTGCTTTAGTCTGTTTCAATCATTGCAGGAACTCCTGAAGAGCAGGAGTGTGTGAAGGTTTTTGTCCCACCCCAGCTTTAACACCTTACTTATATAATCAACATATCGAATCACAGCAATAGGCTATGATTTGTAATCCGGTATGGCCTGGGCTGGAACAAAAGCTTATACACACTCCTGCCAAACAGATCTGGAGCTGTCCACCCATTTCATTCATTATTCAGTACTATGGGGTACAATTCGGAGGGGGTATTCATACAATGCATACTCCACTCTCAAGTTGAAGTTGAACTTGTTGACTGATGCCATGGCGGTGGCTGCTAAGAAGGGAGCAGCTGTGAACCACAAGACTGCAGCCAAGGCATCACTGATCCACACCTGCCTTGTTTGTCAGGTGAGTAGTATTGGTTGAAACTGTTTGTGCCTTCAGGTTCCTCTCCATGTGTAGGCTATTGTACTGGCCTCTCTGGTGCAGTCTTTCATATGTGTAGTAGTTTGTTGCATTGTATTGCTCAGTTTCACATTTGTGTCAACTTTTAATTCAATCTAAGCCACAGATTGTTAACTTCCTCCATGTTGTAAGTCGCTCTGGATAAGAGTGTCTGCTAAATGACTTAAATGTAAATGTAAATGTTGTACTTGAACGTAGTAGATGCAGACCTGAAAACAATCAAGCAACACTTTGAGAGCAAGCATTCCAGGTATCCTATGGTCCCAGTACTGGTTGATGTGCAGGCCTAAGGGACCAAATTGCATTGTCTATGGCTCAATTTGTGAAAATACTGTGATCACCCATCGTCTTCAATGTTGTGATTCACAGACACGATGACCACGATTTGAATGCTGCAACTGAGACGGAATAACTTCGAGGGACACATGCTGAGACCCCGAGTATGACTGGACATGAACCGGATATTTGTGACATGGACCTAAAAGGGGTGCAAGAAGCACATCAGCATCCAATTTTATGTTTATTCTATGGCTAGCCATCTCTCTAGCTTCCCCTTATTCCACGCTATGCCTTTTATGCCCCATGGTACCTAAACTTCGGACACTTTGGAATTCTACATCTTATCTCTATAAACCCACCCTTCCATCACCCATTTTCCCTATGCTGCTTCCTAGACTCAGTAGCACGTTTAAAACTGTTGTGCTGTACTGTTTTTGCACCCTTTTTTCACTTTTGCAATGCTGTTGTCCTCCATATTCTCGGGTTCAGACTGAAAGCAGTGGTAAATGTGCCGCTCACTTTTGAAAGCTGCAGCATAGATCTGTTAAATTGACAAGAAGGGTGTTGATGTGGCTGCGTTTTAGGCATGGTTTACTTGATTTGCTTCTGTTAAGAGTGTTTCTCATTATGCTGGAGTTGAACTAGTAGCCACCCACAAAAATCGCTATATGGTGTTTTACATGTTTTGTTATTTGTGTTGGTCTATTTCCTGTAATAGAAAAACAGAAGAATCTGTGCGCCCTCGGATAGTAATAATAGTTCATATGGTGCTCTTCCATGTCCCAGGTTTGTGGCATTGATGAATGAATCATTTAAATGTTTACATAAATTCAGATGTGTATATGTTATGTATGAAAGGCATATATATGTATGTAGGGCTGGGAGATATATCAAATTAACTTGATTCATTCTAATTGATGTTGTTACCTGATATTCCAAATGCCTGTATCGCACGAATCAAGGTTTTTGGTATTTTTAGTTTTTATGAGCGTTTATGTCCGCTTGTTCTCATGTTGTCTTTTTAGTCTCGTCTCATTCGCTCTTTCTGTGCTGTGTGCCGCTGCCTATTTACACCAGAGATCTGTATATAATGACGAGATGCACGTCTCCACCCTAACAATGAAAGTGGTTGTCCCAAAGTTGAGAAGGCAGGCGACAAGCTTAGTTCCAAAATAAGCCCATAGAAATGCATTAGGCTTATTTTGGACAGATTTTACAGAGTGAGAAACCTCTCGCGTTGCCTTCTCTATGGTTTACACGCATACCAAGCCCCTTCCCCTGCCACTCACAACAAAAAGATGAGATCACTTCTTCCTCTCTGACAAGCAGTTTCAACTTGCTATTTGCATTTGAGGTTTGGTCCAACAGAATGGGTCATATGGACACCAAAACACATTGAGACATTATTTGATTGTAATAGAAGAGAGGTTAACCTTTCTAACCATACCATTTTTATGTTTAAATTAGTCAAATTGCGTGCAGAGCAGACACTTTTAAAACAGGAGAATCAATGAACATTGATTCTGGAAAACTAATGCTCAGTTTGTGGTACTACATTGCGGTAACACGTATGTCTAGCAGCATTTTAGCCAAAGACTGTTATACTAGGTGTCTAGTCTGTGCTTTAAAAATGTGCAATAAGCATAAAACATAATTATATAAGGAAATGGGAAACTCGTTCTCAATCTGAGAAATAAGGTGGCCACTTGATTTCAACATCTGAACAAAGTGGACAGGCTAGCCTGAACAAAGTGGGCAGGCTAGCATGCTGTTCAAATAGTTGGAGATGGACAGAAGGGTGTGTTCATAACAATAAAACTGTTCTGTCTTGTCAGCTAGCAAATGGATCCAAGTTGGCTAAACTTAAAATGTAAAGATCCTTATAAAGATTATCTGGTTATTCACTAGCACGTGGGCTTGTGCTAGAGAGATTGTTTATGAGACCTGTGTTAATGTTCTATTATGCCTGCTACAAGAAGTGAATGTGCATTATGCATGGTTCTGGTAACATTTCTAGATAATCACTGGACCGGCTATCAAGACTTAATAAAAAAAAGTAGGTTTAAATATTTTGATAAAATGATTAAATGATGAGTGGATCTAACACTGAGGAAGGCTTAAATTTAGCCTACAGTTGTTCTCGGAAGTTTACATACACCTTAACCAAATATATTTAAACTCAGTTTTTCACAATTCCTGACATTTAATCCTAGTAAAAATGACCTGTCTTAGGTCAGTTAGGATCACCACTTTATTTTAAGAATGTGAAATGTCAGAATAATAGTAGATTTATTTCAGCTTGTATTTCTTTCACCACATTCCCAGTAGGTCAGACGTTTACATACACTCAATTAGTATTTGGTAGCATTGCCTTTAAATTGTTTAACTTGGAACAAACATTTCGGGTAGCCTTCCACAAGCTTCCCACAATAAGTTGGGTGAATTTTGGCCCTTTTTCAGTTCTGCCCACAATATTTCAATAGGGTTGAGGTCAGGGCTTTGTGATGGCCACTCCAATACCTTCACTTTGTTGTTCTTAAGCCATTTTGCCACAACTTTGGAAGTATGCTTGGGGTCATTGTCCATTTGGAAGACCAAGCTTTAACTTCCTGACTGATGTCTTGAGATGTTGCTTCAATATATCAACATAATTTTCCATCCTCATGGTGCCATCTATTTTGTGAAGGGCACAAGTCCCTCCTGCAGCAAAGCACCCCCACAACATGATGCTGCCACCCCCGGGCTTCACGGTTGGGATGGTGTTCTTTGGCTTGCAAGCGACCCCCTTTTTTCCTCCAAACATAACTATGGTCATTATGGACAAACAGTTCTATTTTTGTTTCATCAGACCAGAGGACATTTCTCCAAAAAGTACGATCTTTGTCCCCATGTGCAGTTGCAAACCGTAGTCTGGCTTTTTTTATGGCGGTTTTTCAGCAGTGGCTTCTTCCTTGCTGAGCGGCCTTTCAGGTTATGTCAATATAGGATTAGTTTTACTGTGGATATTGATACTTTTGTACCTGTTTTCCTCCAGCATCTTCACAAGGTCCTTTGCTGTTGTTCTGCGATTGATTTGCACTTTTCGCACCAAAGTACCTTCATTTCTAGGAGACAGAACGTGTCCCCTTCCTGAGCGGTATGATGGCTGCGTGGTCCCATGGTGTTTATACTTGCATACTATTGTTTGTACAGATGAACGTGGTACCTTCAGGCCTTTGGAAATTGCTCCCAAGGATGAACCAGACTTGTGGAGGTCTACATTTTTGGTCTTGGCGGATTTCTTTTGATTTTCTCATGATGTCAAGCAAAGAGGCACTGAGTTTGAAGGTCGGCCTTGAAATTAATCCACAGGTTCACCTCCAATTGACTCAAATGATGTCAATTAGCCTATCAGAAAATTCTAAAGCCATGACATAATTTCCGGGAATTTTCCAAGCTGTTAAAATGCACAGTCAACTTAGTGTATGTAAACTTCTGACCCACTGGAATTGTGAAAGAGTGAATTATAAGTGAAATAATCTGTCTGTAAACAATTGTTGGAAAAATTACCTGTGTCATGCACAAAGTAGATGTCCTAACCGACTAGCCAAAACTACAGTTTGTTAACAAGACATTTGATGAGTGGTTGAAAAACGAGTTTTAATGACTCCAACCTAAGTGTATGTAAACTTCTGATTTCAACTGTAGGTACAGTTTCACAAGCCCTGAATTCATTAGATTATTGCTGACTGAAATGCAGTGTATTGGACCTTTAATTGTACAACAAAGCTTATTTTGATAACTTTTTCAAATCAAGATATATATTGTGAATCACCAAGGTAGTTCTGAATTGCTTTAATACCAGTGCATTCTGACACCATTAATTGAAATACACTGAACAAAAATATAAATGCAACAATTTCAACGATTTTACTAAGTTATCATTCATAAAAGGATATCAGTCAATTGAAATATATCCATTAGGCCCTAATCTATGGATTTCACATGATTGGGAATACAGATATTGGTCACCTATACCTTAAACAGAAGGTAGGGGAGTGGATCAGAATTCCAATCAGTATTTGGTGGGACCACCATTTGCCACACATCTCCTTTGCATAGAGTTGATCAGGCTGTTGATTGTGGCCTGTGGAATGTTGTCCCACTCCTCTTCAATGGCTGTGTGAAGTTGCTGGATATTGGCGGGAACTGGAACATTCTGTCATACATGTCGATCCAGACCATCCCAAACATACTCAATGGGATGACTTGTATGGTGAGTATGCAGACCTCTAAAATGACATTGGAGGTGGCTTATGATTGAGAAATTAACATTCAATTCTCTGGCAACAGTTCTGTTGGACATTCCTGCAGTTTGCATGCCAATTGCACACTCCCTCAAAACTTGAGACATCTGTGACAGTGTTTTGTGACAAAACTGCACATTTTAGAGTGCACTGGTGTAATGATCATGCTGTTTAATCAGCTTCTTGCTATGCCACACCTGTCAGGTGGATGAATTATCTTGGCAAAGGAGAAATGCTCACTAACACAGATGTAAACAACTTTGTGCATATAATGTGAGCGAAATACACTTTTTGTGCGTATGGACAATTTCTGGGTTATTTTATTTCAGGTCATGAAACATGGGACCAACACTTTGCATGTTGCGTTAATATTTTTGTTCAGTACAGATTTATCCTAATTCATATAATTGTCATAAATTATAATGGTTTAGATAAAGACCTCCACCGGCAGAAGGAGAAGGAGAAGAGGATCTGGTAAAATAAGGGTATGTTGCTAAGATGATCTAGGTAGGTAGCTAGGAAGCTATATAGCTTCCTTGCAAAAGAAAACTAGCCTAGTATTCATGGTACATTATACATATCTGCCAGCTACTAGGATAGTATTCTGTTTAAGACCAAATGCAGAAATAAGACAAATATGAGTTAAATAAAATATAGAACAGTAAAAAAAATTGTTCTATATATATATATATTTTAATTTGGATCAAGGTAGCTAGCTAGCTGACAAAAAAGGTGTCAGATAAAGATTATGTGCAAGAGCTTGCAGGGATTTGTAGTTTTGCATGATGTCTTCTTTGATGCTAATTGGCATTTTCGAATCAGAGTACATAGAGATGAATATATTGATAAGTCACCTCATCCTAGAGACTTACACGGTTATCAAAACGTCACGCCAGGGTAAGCCTACAGAAACACAGCCCTTATTTGACATTTTTCTAAAATACACAACGGATCAAATTAATGGCTCAACTGGCCCCTTGCACATATGGCAGAATATGAACCACGGCTTTCAATATCAAGGCTACACTAAGACGTGAGTGCCTTATAAATACAGTCTGTATGCAATGTATGTGTTGACCGAGAACTGCTTAGGATGGTATGTCTAAATGGTTCTTATTAAGTGGGCGACATTGGCAATGAATTTAGCCAAATTGACAATAAATTGATGACAACAAAGCATTCCTGGTATGAGAATAGGCATTTCGTTTTTATAAAGCTGTTTTGTCAGTTGCTGTGTAAAATAAAACCGCAATTTAGCCAGCTAAGACCTGAAATACCTAGGGAGTGTGTGAATGAATTAATGAAGAGTTCAAACTAATTTAGCCAAATGCTAATTATAATTCTGAGATAGGATGCTACAACAAGAAAGAAAGTCAAGCCAACCAATCCAGCTACTGTCAAAGAGTTAGCAAAATACCAAAATAATGACAAATTGACAGAATTATTAGGTCCTTGAAGCAATATACTTCATTAGCCTAACTCACATAATTTTGTAGTAAATGATTGAATTTAAAGTGAAATCGGGTGTTAATTTGGCCCTTGGGAGACATAATATGTCTAAAGTAGCGTGCCCTACAGTACATTCCAGAGCAGGCAGCCCCCACTAGATTGACATACGAGGGCATAACACTGCCAAGATCCAACCCACTGGTTGAATCAAAGTTGGTTCTACGTAATTTCATTGAAATGAGGTGGAAACAACTGATTCAACAAGTGTGTTCCCAGTGGGTTGAAACTTGGCAGCGTTATGCCCTCGTATGTCAATCCAGTCAGGGTGCCTGCTCTGGAATGTAGGGCACGCTTCTTTAGACATACTGGATGTCTTCAGAAGATGAATAGACGTTGAATTGACGTCTGTGCCCAGTGGGAACTGTGTATCTCCCCAGTTTACATCCACACATTACTACCAGGTCACAAAGGCAAATGATGAGTGATTGCATGGATATATGTTTGGCTAGCAGGTCACAAAGAGAGACAGCCCATTCATGTTGAATAATGCAACATCGGGGTGAAAAGTCGACTCCATCCTCTATAACCAAATCAAAGCTGGGAATAGAAATCAAGCCACAGGAGACTGGGGCGCTTAAAAAAAAGTGAAAGCGCTGTGCTAAACAAGTAGCCTAACGTCAGAGATATGGGGTCTTCTGGGACAGACTTTCTCACCTCCACTCCCTCACCTCCACTTCTAACTTCACACACACCAGGCGTTTATAGTGTGTCTAGTCTCAGTGAGTTGAATTATCTGGAGCATGATCTGTTTATTTATGTTTGCGCGCCACATCCCTTGATCCATCAATGGCATCCCAGTGAGCCAGGATGTGGGATGCGATAGGAAAACCTGATCAGCATGATGGCAATGTGATGCCTTCACACACTGAACACACACACGCAAATGTGGGCGGCTCAGATTGAGACATCAACGGAGCTGGAGCACAAAAGTGTTTAACATCAGCAGATTCAGCTTTCATTGTGCCGATGCAAATCAGAAAATGATTTATTCAACATGCCTTATATTGAAAATTGTATTTGTGAACTGATAAATATATGCATTATATTCTGTCAGAGTATTCAATGCTGTTATAATCTGGATAACATCTATCTAAATCTAGCTAAATCATAGAGGTGCTACCAATTTGAAGTGACGACGACTGACACCAATACTTTGACCATTGATATCACCGAGGTAAAGCTGAGAGCTAAAATTCAGAGATACCTGAGACAAACACCACACCCTCCTCACCTCCACCATTAATCCCTCATTCTCCCACAATCCCTGTGGGTTGATAGGGATCTGGGCCTTTCCCCCAATCATCAGCCCTCAGACAATGGCGACTCGCCTTCTTCACGCCAACACCACTCCTCTCATCACCTGATTGTCTCTGGGCGTCCCCTGAGCGAAGAGGTAAGAGGAAGGAGAAGTGAGCAAAACAATTATTGTAATATCATTGATAGAAGGGGGAGGTCAGGGTTAGGCCATTCTTCTCTATGGGCTACTCAAGCTCTGCTTCTGGATTTGGAACCCCTTGGGGGAAAATTGAATACCCCCATAGAGACTTAACTTCTGAGTTTCGAGATCCTCTGTAGCCCTCCAAACAATCACCACTAGAGTGCTGTGCTCCTCACTGCCCCAGCTAATGCATTATAAATCAAATATCTTCTGCTACGGATTGAACTTTTCTAATCTTAGTGTTTTTTTGTATCATCCAGTTAAATATAATATACAGGGAGCCCAACCCAGCCCATTCACACCGGCTCTCACGGATTTCAGGTATCTCACCCAGCATTACAGAGGTCAGGCTATCAGGTGGCGTAGGTGAGGTCACGAATTTACCTGTCTTGGACGGTTTTGATCCAGAACACAAAGTGGAAAAAAAGGTATTGCTGAAATCGTTGTATGGAAGGAACTGGCACATGTAGCTTAGTTTACGAAGAAGGCAAAACCAAACCAAGCTTTTGTCCATTACTAGGGCTCCCGAATGGAGCAGCAGTCTAAGGCACTGCATCTCAATGCTAGAGGCGTCACTACAGACACCCTGGTTCGATTCCAGGCTGTATCACAACCGGCTGTGATTAGGAGCCCCATAGGTTGGTGCACAATTGGCCCCGCGTTGTCCGGGTTTTGCCAGTGTAGGCCGTCATTGTAAATAGGAATTTGTTCTTAACTGGCTTGCCTAGTTAAATAAAGGTTAGATTTATTTTTTTATTTACTACTGTACGTCTCTGCTGGGAGTTTGAGCTAAAATAAAAGGCATGGTGAATTTGACACCTTGCCTACTGAGGTGCAAAAGAAAGGGATGTGTTACATTTAATCCTGGAAGTGCTAAGTGTTAAGGGAGTTTTTGTTCTTAACACAATCATTTGCATAGGCAACCATCGGGGAGCCATTAAGGATGCCTCTGAGCGCTTCTCCGTTTGTCTTTCAATGGCTCTCCTGACAATATCCTTCTCTCTCTTCGTTTATTCCTTCCCCTCTCTTTTCTCTTACACACAAACACACACACACACGTAAACTTAGCAAAAAAAGAAACGACCATTTTTCAGGACCCTGTCTTTCAAAGATAATTTGTAAAAATCCAAATAACTTCACAGATCTTCATTGTAAAGGGTTTAAACACTGTTTCCCATGCTTGTTCAATGAACCATAAACGATTAATGAACATGCACTTGTGGAACGGTCGTTAAAACACTAAAAGCTTACAGACGTTAGGAAATTAAGGTCACAGTTATGAAAACTTAGGACACTAAAGAGGTATTTCTACTGACTCTGAAAAACACCAAAAGAAAGATGACCAGGGTCCCTGCTCATATGTGTGAACGTGCCTGAGGCATGCTGCAAGGAGGCATGAGGACTGCAGATGTGGCCAGGCAATAAATTGCAATGTCCGTACTGTGAGACACCTAAGACAGCTCTACAGGGAGACAGGACGGACAGCTGTCGCAGTGGCATATCACGTGTAACAACACCTGCATAGGATCAGTACATCCGAACATCACACCTGTGGGACAGGTACAGAATGGCAACAACAACTGCCCGAGTTACACCAGGAACATACAATCCCTCCATCAGTGCTCAGACTGTCCGCAATAGGCTGAGAGAGGCTGGACTGAGGGCTTCTAGGCCTGTTGTAAGACAGGTCCTCACCAGACATCACCGGCAACAATGTCGCCCATGGGCACAAACCCACCGTCGCTGGACCAGACAAGACTGGCAAAAAGTGCTCTTCACTGACGTGTCACGGTTTTGTATCACCAGGGTTGATGGTCGGATTCACGTTTATCGTCGAAGGAATGAGCGTTACACCGAGGCCTGTACTCTGGAGCGGGATCGATTTGGAGGTGGAGGGTCCGTCATGGTCTGGGGCGGTGTGTCACAGCATCATTGGACTGAGCTTGTTGTCATTGCAGGCAATCTCAACGCTGTGCGTTACAGGGAAGACATCCTCCTCCCTCATGTGGTACCCTTCCTGCAGGCTCATCCTGACATGACCCTCCAGCATGACAATGCCACCAGCCATACTGCTCGTTCTGTGCGTGATTTCCTGCAAGACAGGAATGTCAGTGTTCTGCCATGGCCAGCGACGAGCCCGGATCTCAATCCCATTGAGCACGTCTGGGACCTGTTGGATCGGAGTGTGAGGGCTAGGCCATTCCCCAGAAATGTCCGGGAACTTGCAGGTGCCTTGGTGGAAGAGTGGGGTAACATCTCACAGAAAGAACTGGCAAATCTGGTGCAGTCCATGAGGAGATGCACTGCAGTACTTAATGCAGCTGGTGGCCACACCAGATACTGACTGTTACTTTTGATTTTAACCCCCCTTTGTTCAGGGACATTATTCCATTTCTGTTAGTCACATGTCTGTGGAACTTGTTCAGTTCATGCCTCAGTTGTTGAATCTTGTTATGTTCATACAAATATTTACACATGTTAAGTTTGCTGAAAATAAACGCAGTTGACAGTGAGAGGACATTTCTTTTTTTGCTGAGTCTACCTCTTAACTTCCTTCATACTGGATGCAGAGACATAAAAATGGTATCCATGAGTTCATCTGACTCTGGGGAAGTAGATAAATGGCTTCATTGTCAAAATCCTGAAGTAACCTTTAACATAATGCCAACTCTGGTGTGAAATGTGTTTTATGCAAAATTTCAAGCAGCGTTTATTTTTTATGCCGAGTTTAGTTTGGTGGCATGATAAGAAAATCAAAGTGACAAAGACATTTTTAGGAAAGAACTCACATCTAGGGATCGGGTAAATCCAGTCTACTATGGCACAAAGCACGTAATAAACCCTATTGGCCCTAAAATAAACTCTTTTTCCTTCATGTCCCAATTCTCTCAAATAAAACAGAGGTACAGAAAACAATGAATACCAAACCACCTTCTCTTACTATACTTTTACTTCAATTCCAACTAGGCCTAAATCTAAAAAAAAAGTGTTCAAGTTCATTTTCCATTTCAGTAAGTAGGCCTACACCACAACCTAAAACATTTCTGTAAAAAATAAAACAATGGTCTTAATTTTGTTCTCCTTCCATTCTTATTTCATTATCAGGCAGTAAATTGACCCCCTCGAGTGATACTCATCTTCAATTCATGGCCCAAATCTCCCAGCAGATTACAGAGTGGAGCCTTGGGGTAAAACAAACCCAGATTACCTTTTGATCAGGTCTAATCTGCCCAGCCTGATAAGGGAGGTAAAACCCTGGTTGTCTTCACCTATCTGCTCTGCTAAGGGTGCCAATGAATGCTCTCTGATGGAATTGACCGAGGTTGATTTAAATGAGAGCGAACAAACTGCTCTCTTCAGGTGGAGATGAGAGTATTGACTGACCGCTGTCCGTATGAGGTAAAGAAGTCTACCTACACTATCACTGGATGAGATACAGTATGTGCTTCAGCATGTGAATGTTTACTCCTAGAAAAGATTGTGATTGTGCCTGTTCAGACGTATTGGAAAAACACTCCCACGTCTCAGAGACTCTTCTGAGAATCCTTGGGGTCTTTTAATAATCATAGACGTTAGGGCCAGCTAAATTAGTACTATGAGATTCCACACTCAATGACTACAGACAATACCATTCAATTCCATACTTTCTCTATCCGTCAAGCCATCTATTGACTTTCCGTGAGACTCTCGAGACCCGCTTAATAAAAAAATCAGTCGATACCGAAATCACCTGTATTACACTAGCGTCATTTGAATGGCGTTATTATCTGCCTCTCGAAGCCTTCACTCTGGTTAAACATACCCAATCAGCAGCCGCACAACTAACACAAGCCCCTATCTAAATGGAGGGCCTCTTATTGATGGGCTTTTTTGATTGATAGACCATTTGCCCATGGAAAGAAAATAAATAAAACTATCTGGGAGGAGTGGAGAGGAGTGCAGATACGGGGCAAGACAAGACAGGCGATTCTTTTTTCATTTACTATTGATGAGCGAGGTCACCGGAGATTATTAAAGTGTAGTGGCGCCATCATGGCCGTGTTCCTCTGTTTGCACCTTGATGGGATGAAGAGACACGTGAAGGAATGGAGTGTCACGCCGCACCTTAATCCCTGATTTATTGCCTACCTCCGCGGGGCTTTGATTGAAAAGAACAGAGTATCACTGCTGATCGGGTTGACAGAGGGATAAAATTGTGTGTGTGTGTGTGTGTTTGAGAGAGAGAGAGTTCGGGGTGCAAAGAGCGCCACAGAATGGAGGCCACTGAGTGTGAAGTTGCATGCAGATCTTAGACGTCATTGAAGACGTCATTGAAGTAGGGAGAGCAGAGACCCGTACAGATAGAGATAGATACTGGTCTGCAATGAGCACTCAGAGAC
Source organism: Salmo trutta (assembly GCF_901001165.1). Classification (NCBI taxonomy): domain Eukaryota; kingdom Metazoa; phylum Chordata; class Actinopteri; order Salmoniformes; family Salmonidae; genus Salmo; species Salmo trutta. The sequence continues at coordinate 26,934,107 of NC_042971.1, forward strand.
ACACACACAGGTACATTTGCTGACAGACAATGCTTACAGCCATGCACGTTCACTCATGCCCTCATACATTCCCATTTACACCACAGACAGACACACAGACTCATGAAAAACTCACGCACAGACAAAAACACACACGTGCACGGTTCGCACACACTCACACACCGCCAATGAAGCAGACTAGGACAGTGGGGCATGCACTACAGCACATATTCACGGACCACACACACTAAATTAAGACTCCCAAACATTTCTCTCTGGCATTCTGCTTCCCCAACCGAACCCAGCAAAACCATGTCTTTAAGAACCCCTCCAGCTGAAATTGGCTTTTCAACTCTGCAGGGTAGCTCTGAAAACACAGGCACATCCGCCGTCTTCCACAGAGCCACCATAGCACACTCTCTGCTATATGACAATTTCCGCGAAAGATGTATCTTTCTGTGTGTGCTTGTGTGTGTAAGTGTGTGTTCCCCTACAAACAAAAGCTGCAAAGGCCCCATAAGGGTACTTTATAATTGCTTGTTCAGACTTTTAAATGAATGTTCTGTGGTGGTCTTGTTTTTCCACAGCAAAGAGAACCTGAGCTCGGGAAAGGGCCCGTAGGCTGTGGAACTGCGATTCTAATTGCTGTACCCCCCCAGTTCAGATGTTATTAGAAAACGAGGAGGGGTCCGTCACATTCCTCAGTGCTTTCCTTTCCTCTATCTCTTTCTTCCCCTCCCACTTTCCTGAGAGAAAGTAAGATAGAAAGCAGCCAATTGTTTTAACTCTATAATTTGCTCGGAGGCAGCGTCCTTGAGGAGTCATAAATTAAAATGTATCCAGAGCTCAGACAGACACTTTGCTCCTATGGCAACCTTGGCTTAGTCTGTCAAAGCTACCCTGGACGGCGGGATAACAGGACACTGTGTACACTTGAAAGGCTGCTTGTTTGGCGCCGAAGGGGAGAGCTGACGTTTTATGGGCTCCTAACCAACTGTGCTATTTTGTTTGTTTTTACGCATTGTTTGTAACTCATTTTGTACATAATGTTGCTGCTACCGTCTCTTAACCCCGAAAAGAACATCTGAACAGCGATTACTCACCTCGAACTGGACAAAGATTTTTTCTTTAACGAGTCCAACGCTAAGGATATACTGCTTTGTCGAGAAAAGGCCCAAATCCCCGTCATCAGCGTGAAGAAGAGATAGAGAAAAGTAGGTAAACCCCTACTACCCTCTGTATTATTGACCAACGCGCAATCATTGAAAACATACTGGACGATCTACGATCAAGAATATCCGACCAACGGGACATTAATAACTGTAATATCTTATGTTTCACCGAGACTTGGCTGAACGATGACACAGAGAATAAATACCTCATGATAAGCTGTAGACCACACTATCTACCGAGAGAGTTCTCATCTATATTATTCATAGCCATCTATTTACTACCACATACCGATGCAGGCACTAAGACCGCACTCAATGAGCTGTATAAGGCCATAAGCAAACAAGAAAATGCTCATCCAGAAGCGGCGCTCCTAGTGGCAGGGGACTTTAAGGCAGGCAAATGTAAATTTGTGTTGCCTAACTTCTATTAGCATGTCACATGTGCAAACAGAGGGAAAGAAACTCTAGACCACCTTCACTCCACACACAAAGATGCATACAAAGCTCTCCCTTGCCCTCCATTTGGCAAATCTGACCATAATTCTATCCTGCTTACAAGCTAAAACTAAAGCAGGAAGTACAAGTAACTCACTCAATACAGAATTGGTCAGATGACGTGGATGCTATGCTACAGGAATGTTTTGCTAGCACAGACTGGAATATGTTCCGGGATTCGTCCAACGGCATTGAGGATTATACCACCTCAGTCACCGGCTTCATCGATACGTGCATCGACGATGTCATCCCCACAGTGACCGTTCGTACATTTCCCAACCAGAAGACATGGATTACAGGCAACATCCGCACTGAGCTAAAGGCTAGAGCTGCCGCTTTCAAGGAGCGGGACACTAATCCGGACACTTATAAGAAATCCCGCTATACCCTCAGACAAACCATCAAACAGGCAAAGCGTCAATACAGGACTAAGATTGAATCCTACTACACCGGCTCTGACTCTCGTCGGATGTGGCAGGGCTTGAAAACTATTACGAAATACAAAAGGAAACTCAGCCGCGAGCTCCCCAGTGACGCGAGCCTACCAGATGAGCATGTATGCCTTTTATGCTCGCTTCGAGGCAAGTGACACTGAAGCATGGATGAGAGCACCCGCTGTTCCAGACAACTGTGTGATCACGCTCTCCGTAACCGATGTGAGCAAGACCTTTAAACAGGTCAACATTCACAAAGCCGCAGTGTCTTTGCTGACATTCTCAACCTCTCCCTGGCCGAGTCTGCAATACCTACATGTTTCAAACAGACCACCATAGTCCCTTTGCCTAAGAAAGCAAAGGTAACCTGCCTAAATGATTACAGCCCCGTAGCACTCACATCGGTAGCCATGAAGTGCTTTGAAAGGCTGATCATGGCTCACATCAACACCATCATTCCAGAAACCCTAGACCCACTCCAATTTGCATACCTCCCCAACAGATCCACAGATGACGCAATCTCAATCGCGCTCCACACTGCCCTTTCCCACCTGGACAAAAGGAACACCAATGTGAGAATGCTGTTCATTGACTACAGCTCAGCGTTCAACACCATAGTGCCCACAAAGCTCATCACTAAACTAAGGACCATGGGACAAAACACCTCCCTCTGCAACTGGATCCTGGACTTCCTGACGGGCCGCCCCCAGGTGGTAAGGTTATGCAACAACACATCTACTACACTGATTCTCAACACTGGGGCACCTCAGGGGTGCGTGCTTAGGCCCCTAATGTACTCCAACACCATCATTAAGTGTGCTGACGATACAACAGTGGAAGGCCTGATCAACCAAAAAATAATGATGAGACAGCCTATAGGGAGGAGGTCAGAGACCTGGCAGTGTTGTGCCAGGACAACAACCTCTCCCTCAATGTGAGCAAGACTGTCAGTCGTCAGTTGTGTGGAGGTGAGGATAGAGTCAGGCGCAGGACACAGAACTGAGTAAAATAACGTACTTTACCTTCGGAAAAAATCATAAGCCAAATAATCCACGCAGGGATAACAATCCTGACACAAACTACTAACACTTTACTATCAGGGAAAAGTGTGAAACAAGGTCTCAAAAGGATTGGGGTATGATCAGAAATCGTAGACATGGGACGAAAAAGTTTTAGAAATCAAAGGCTAAAAAACAAAGGTGTCCATATGTATGCCGATGACTCAACTTTTATATTAAGTCTGCAAGTTAGATCCCTGCAATGTCTCATTGAAGATAACTTTCTGGACAAAAACCTAATTATGTACAATATTACATTTTGGATCTTTAAAAAATGAAACTTTTACATTACCCTGCAGTTTACCTTTAAAATGGGAAGATGGTGAAGTAGACATACTTGGTATTCATATCACAAAATATATAAGTGAGCTCTCCACAATGAATTTCAATAGAAATAGTTAAAAAATAGACAAGATCCTGCAACCATGGAGAGGTAAATACCTGTCTATTTATGAAAAAAATGCATTGATTAACTCCTTAGTCATATCTCAGTTTACTCACTTACTTATGGTGCTGCCTACTCCTGATGATTCGTTTTTCAAATCATATGAGCAAAAAATATTTAGCTTTATCTCGGACGCTAAACCAGACAAGAAAAAGCGTGCCTATCTGTATAATGAATATGAGCTGGGTGCGTTTATTTTATTAAATATAAAAGCACTAAACCTTTCTCTAAACGCCTCACTTATGCAAAAGTTTGAATTGCACCCTAAATGGTTCTCAAGTAGATTACAAAAAAAAGCTCATCCATTGTTTAAAAATGGCCTTTGTACGTTTGTGCAGATCGCCATGTCTCATTCTCAATTTTTCAAACAAGCATTGCAGATGTGGTTACAATTACAATATCACTCCCCTGAAAAGCGGAGCGAGTAGTCGCACTTCGCTTCGCTCCACAGGTAATATTACATTTCATTACATTACAACGGTTTGATTTGTTTGATCTGAGCAATTTTTCTTAGCTAGCTACATAGCCGTCTTTGTATCAAAGATAATTGTGTAGTTTAGAGTAATTATTGAGGTTAGCTAGCCAGCTACACTTCAAACAAAGTCAACAACGCAGCCACTGCTAGCTAGCCTACTTCACCAGCCAGCAGTACTGTATCATTTTAATCATTTTAGTCAATAAGATTTTTGCAACGTAAGCTTAACTTTCTGAACATTCGAGACGTGTAGTCCACTTGTCATTCCAATCTCCTTTGCATTAGCGTAGCCTCTTCTGTAGCCTGTCAACTATGTGTCTGTCTATCCCTGTTCTCTCCTCTCTGCACAGGCCATACAAACGCTTCACACCGCGTGGCCGCTGCCACTCTAACCTGGTGGTCCCAGCGCGCACAACCCACGTGGAGTTCCAGGTCTCCGGCAGCCTCTGGAACTGCCGATCTGCGGCCAACAAGGCAGAGTTCATCTCAGCCTATGCTTCCCTCCAGTCCCTCGACTTCTTGGCACTGACGGAAACATGGATTACCACAGATAACACTGCTACTCCTACTGCTCTCTCCTCGTCTGCCCACGTGTTCTCACACACCCCGAGAGCTTCTGGTCAGCGGGGTGGTGGCACTGGGATCCTCATCTCTCCCAAGTGGACATTCTCTCTTTCTCCCCTGACCCATCTGTCTATCGCCTCCTTTGAATTCCATGCTGTCACAGTTACCAGCCCTTTCAAGCTTAACATCCTTATCATTTATCGCCCTCCAGGTTCCCTTGGAGAGTTCATCAATGAGCTTGACGCCTTGATAAGTTCCTTTCCTGAGGATGGCTCACCTCTCACAGTTCTGGGTGACTTTAACCTCCCCATGTCTACCTTTGACTCATTCCTCTCTGCCTCCTTCTTTCCACTCATCTCCTCTTTTAACCTCACCCTCTCACCTTCCCCTCCTACTCACGAGGCAGGCAATACGCTTGACCTCATCTTTACTAGATGCTGTTCTTCCACTAATCTCATTGCAACTCCCCTCCAAGTCTCCGACCACTACTTTGTATCCTTTTCCCTCTCGCTCTCATCCAACACTTCCCACTCTGCCCCTACTCGGATGGTATCGCGCCGTCCCAACCTTCGCTCTCTCTCCCCCGCTACTCTCTCCTCTTCCATCCTATCATCTCTTCCCTCTGCTCAAACCTTCTCCAACCTATCTCCTGATTCTGCCTCCTCAACCCTCCTCTCCTCCCTTTCTGCATCCTTTGACTCTCTATGTCTCCTATCCTCCAGGCCTTTGACTCTCTATGTCTCTCTATGTCTCCTATCCTCCAGGTCCTCCCCTCCTGCTCCGTGGCTCGACGACTCATTGCGAGCTCACAGAACAGGGCTCCGGGCAGCCGAGCGGAAATGGAGGAAAACTCGCCTCCCTGCGGACCTGGCATCCTTTCACTCCCTCCTCTCTACATTTTCCTCTTCTGTCTCTGCTGCTAAAGCCACTTTCTACCACTCTAAATTCCAAGCATCTGCCTCTAACCCTAGGAAGCTCTTTGCCACCTTCTCCTCCCTCCTGAATCCTCCTCCCCCTCCCCCCTCCTCCCTCTCTGCGGATGACTTCGTCAACCATTTTGAAAAGAAGGTCGGTGACATACGATCCTCGTTTGCTAAGTCAAACGACACCGCTGGTTCTGCTCACACTGCCCTACCCTGTGCTTTGACCTCTTTCTCCCCTCTCTCTCCAGATGAAATCTCGCGTCTTGTGACGGCCGGCCGCCCAACAACCTGCCCGCTTGACCCTATCCCCTCCTCTCTTCTCCAGACCATTTCCGGAGACCTTCTCCCTTACCTCACCTCACTCATCAACTCATCCTTGACCGCTGGCTACGTCCCTTCCGTCTTCAAGAGAGCGAGAGTTGCAACCCTTCTGAAAAAACCTACACTCAATCCCTCCGATGTCAACAACTACAGACCAGTATCCCTTCTTTCTTTTCTCTCCAAAACTCTTGAACGTGCCGTCCTTGGCCAGCTCTCCTGCTATCTCTCTCAGAATGACCTTCTTGATCCAAATCAGTCAGGTTTCAAGACTAGTCATTCAACTGAGACTGCTCTTCTCTGTGTCACGGAGGCGCTCCGCACTGCTAAAGCTAACTCTCTCTCCTCTGCTCTCATCCTTCTAGACCTATCGGCTGCCTTTGATACTGTGAACCATCAGATCCTCCTCTCCACCCTCTCCGAGTTGGGCATCTCCGGAGCGGCCCACGCTTGGATTGCACCACGTGCTCTCACCACTGGTGTCCCCCAGGGCTCTGTTCTAGGCCCTCTCCTATTCTCGCTATACACCAAGTCACTTGGCTCTGTCATATCCTCACATGGTCTCTCCTATCATTGCTATGCAGACGACACACAATTAATCTTCTCCTTTCCCCCTTCTGATAACCAGGTGGAGAATCGCATCTCTGCATGTCTGGCAGACATATCAGTGTGGATGACGGATCACCACCTCAAGCTGAACCTCGGCAAGACGGAGCTGCTCTTCCTCCCGGGGAAGGACTGCCCGTTCCATGATCTTGCCATCACGGTTGACAACTCCATTGTGTCCTCCTCTCAGAGTGCTAAGAACCTTGGCGTGAACCTGGACAACACCCTGTCGTTCTCAAATAACATCAAGACGGTGGCCCGTTCCTGTAGGTTCATGCTCTACAACATTCACAGAGTACGACCCTGCCTCACACAGGAAGCGGCGCAGGTCCTAATCCAGGCACTTGTCATCTCCCGTCTGGATTACTGCAACTCGCTGTTGGCTGGGCTCCCTGCCTGTGCCATTAAACCCCTACAACTCATCCAGAACGCCGCAGCCCGTCTGGTGTTCAACCTTCCCAAGTTCTCTCACGTCACCCCGCTCCTCCGCTCTCTCCACTGGCTTCCAGTTGAAGCTCGCATCCGCTACAAGACCATGGTGCTTGCCTACGGAGCTGTGAGGGGAACGGCACCTCCGTACCTTCAGGCTCTGATCAGGCCCTACACCCAAACAAGGGCACTGCGTTCATCCACCTCTGGCCTGCTCGCCTCCCTACCTCTGAGGAAGTACAGTTCCCGCTCAGCCCAGTCAAAACTGTTCGCTGCTCTGGCACCCCAATGGTGGAACAAACTCCCTCACGACGCCAGGACAGCGGAGTCAATCACCACCTTCCGGAGACACCTGAAACACCACCTCTTTAAGGAATACCTAGGATAGGATAAAGTAATCCTTCTAACCCCCCCCCCCTTAAAAGATTTAGATGCACTATTGTAAAGTGGTTGTTCCACTGGATATCATAAGGTGAATGCACCAATTTGTAAGTCGCTCTGGATAAGAGCGTCTGCTAAATGACTTAAATGTAAATGTAAGATAAATCAAATATTACAACAAATATTATGGCTGAAAAATGTGCTCGTTGATAAAATACCTGTATTCATGGAAAAGGGTATTTTGTTTTTAAATGATATTGTACATTGGAATGGTAAAGTTATGAATTCTATGGGAAGATCTGCTCAATCCAAGATTACAACCAATTGATTACAGAATTACCCCAAAAATGGAGGAGGCAGGTGGCAGCAGAAGGAGGTAGGGAACTGGACTGTCTACCCAATATAAAGGATCAAACCTGTCAGAGGAATAAAAATAGCATAAATAGGAAAGTTTCATTTGAGGACCAGGATGTTGACAGCTGTGCCATACAGATTGCAAAATAGTTGGGAAGAGATTTTTGATGTACCGATTCCATGGTACAGGGTATATGAGTTGATATATAAAACAACGGAAGACTTCTTGCTATTCAGCTAAAATTACTGTACAGAATTCTTGCCAACAACACAATTTTGAATATTTGGGGCATATATCACTGCATATTTTGTTGTGAGGATACAGAATCAATAGACCATTTATTTTGGTATTGCCCTCAGGTAGTCTGTTTCTGGTCTCATGTTCAGGAATGGCTGAAAAAGCATAACATTAATCTAAAATTGACCCTAGAAATGGCATTGTTGGAAGATCTGGAGAGACCTGGTCAGTCAATTACTAATATATTAATACTCTTAGTAAAATTATTTATCTTCAACTCACAATCTGTGGATTCTATTCGATTAGATAGATTCAAACTGTATGTTAAAAATCACAGCACAGTTTAAAGATATTTGGTGCGTAGAAATCCGAAGAGGGTGGCCAGCATAGATGGGTGGGATGGGCTGAAGGAAGCTGAGAGTTGGGATGTGGAATTGGAGAAAAGTGGGAGTGGAGTTGCTGGGTGGGGGACAGAATGACTGTCAAAGATAAATGTAAAAAACTAAAGTAAAAATAAAACAAACAAAAAAAGTATGTTTAAATGACACTGAGGGGCAACGTTGTTGCATCTAATGCTTGTTTGCCTGAGGCTGATGTTTGTATGCGTGTACACATGCATATACACACACTCTCATTCAAACGCACACACATGCATATACACAGACCCACATACACACACACGTGTAATTGGTCCCATACATGCGCTCAAAGGTATTCAGTTGGTCTTGCTGTTATGAATTTTGTTGTCCTTGATCTCTTTTGTATATTGCATTGTTGTTTTCTGTTTTCCTTTGTCTTTTTCGTCTTTTATTCATTTTGTTAGTTGTTGATGTATTGGGGAACAGGGGCTGGGGGGGGGGGGTCTCAGATGGTTGAGTGGCAGCTCTCTGGGAACCTTTCTTCTCCAAACATAACGAAGGTCATTATGGCCAAACAGTTCTATTTTTGTTTCATCAGACCAGAGGACATTTCCCCAGAAAGTACAATCTTTGTCCCCATGTGCAGTTGCAAACCGTAGTCTGGCTTTTTTTTATGATGGTTTTGGAGCAGTGGCTTCTTCCTTGCTGAGCCGCATTTCAGGTTATGTCGATATAGGACTCATTTTACTGTGGATATAGATACTTTTGTACCTGTTTCCTCCAGCATCTTCACAAGGTCCTTTGCTGTTGTTCTGGGATTGATTTGCACTTTTCGCACCAAAGTACGTTTATCTCTAGGAGACAGAACGCGTCTCAATCCTGAGCGGTATGACGGCTGTGTGGTCCCATGGTGTTTGTACTTGCGTACTATTGTTTGTACAGATGAACATGGTACCTTCAGGCGTCTGTAAATTGCTCCCAAGGATGAACCAGACTTGTGGAGGTCTACAAAAAAATGTTGAGGTCTTGGCTGATTTCTTTTGATTTTCCCATGATGTCAAGCAGAGATGCACTGAGGTAGGCCTTGAAATACATCCACAGGTACACCTCCAATTCACTCAAATGATGTCAATTAGCCTATCAGAAGCTTCTAAAGCCATGATGTCATTTTCTGGAATTTTCCAAGCTGTTTAAAGACACAGTCAACTTAGTGTATGTAAACTTCTGACCCACTGGAATTGTGATACAGTGAATTAGAATGAATAATCTGTCTGTCTGTAAACAATTGTTGGAAAAATGACTTGTGTCATGCACAAACTATAGTTTGTTAACTAGAAATTTGTGGAGTGGTTGAAAAATGTGTTTTAATGACTCCAACCTAAGTGTATGTAAACGATTTCAACTGTATAAAATATATTTTGATTTGTTTAACACTTTTTTGGTTACTACATGTGTCATTTCATAGTTTTGATGTCTTCACTGTTATTCTACAATGTAGAAAATAGTAAAAATAAAGAAAAACCCTTGAATGAGTAGGTGTGTCCAAACTCTTTTGACAGGTACTGTAAAAAAAAAAAAAATATATATATATATATATATATATATATATATATTATTTTATTACTGTTGGACATAAAAGACTGTAAAAACACCAGGAAATCATCTCCATTTTAATTTTGAAAATATATATTCCAATGCATAATTGAGAGGCACATGATCGCATACAAATGCAAGCAAGGTTTGAAATTATTCTGCTTCAGTCAAATAGGATATGTTCCTTCTTCTTGCAGCCAATTTGCAGTCTGTTCCGGACCCTCAACCATAAGCCCAAGAGAACATTGTCCCGCAACCTAATCTAGTTGATGATCCCTGCTGTAGAGCATCTACAGATGGACTATCCAAATAAAGTTTCACCTGACACTCAGTTGATACCTAAAGTCCCACCCAAATGTCTGGATTCCATTGATTTTCTGTTTCTTATTATCCAATTGTTTGTGCTATAATACAGTCTATATTTGATGGATTTTTTGTTTATTCTAAAAGAGTTGATGATCTTACTCGATGATGCAGCTGTTACATTTATCCACACTGTTTTTTGGACCACTTCTACATTTTCACGACCGTTGCTACTCCTATGAGAACCCTTTCAGGTTCTAGATAGCACCTTTTCTAAAAGTGCAGAATTGTCATATAAGCTTTCTTTGTACTAGTAAATGCAGTAGTACCCTGTATTGTTCTGATCATCTTGTGGTATATAGAACTGCAGATACAGGCATATTTGTTTTTTGTACACACAATCCATTTGAAAACTACTTTTCTTTGACGGCTCAAGGATTTGTAATGGCAAACAACTTAAATAATACATGCAGATTTGTTTTCTTAGCAGCCATATCCTCAGAGACAATGCAAGTACAGTACTCCAAATGTATTAGATTTCAAAACTAAAAATAAACCTTGAAATTGTGTTCTCTCTCTTAACAACAAAGCACTGTATGTCCTCTGCATTGATATCCTTTTTATTCAGGATAACCACATCCCAAATGGAAAGCGGCACTTACATTAAAGCTCGGCAGCATGTAAATAATACACCCATAAAAAGTTGCTCTAATCCCGTAATGCAGCGATGCTTTGCAATAACACATTTTAGTTTTAAGAATCTCATTAAATGTAGTAACTTTTCTCTCTAGACCCCTAATGAAGCACCATACAGAGATATACACTTTGTAACAATACACAACATAATATAAAGATCTGCTATTGTACAGACAACAATAATAAGTTGAAAATTGACAAGGACAAAATAAATGGTGGTCTTTTGGAGTATATTGGGAGAATTTGTTTGTGATAAAACTAAAGGTTGTGCCTTGCAGAGTGGTTAAGCTTCAGGCATTAGCACGAGGAGACACAAATCCAATTAGCTGTTCAACCGAGATATAAATGAATAGGGCTTCAATTTAAACAAGCTAAATATAACAGGATTTTATTTTATCAAGGACATAGGCACATTCAGTCATTGCTGAATTCATTATCTTAAGAAGAGACGTAAATGTCAGCATAGGTAAGGTATTTACTACCTCAGGCTTGTGTGTTATTGTCACACCTATTTGAGACAGGTCTTCTTGTGAAAATCTTACTGTGTGAAGTCTAAGCACTGCTGAGACACTTCTTCTTATCCCTAATCCTATTACTCCTGTAGATTGTACCGGAAACAAACTATGGATGTACATTAGACCTGTAATTTAACTCCACTTTCCTCAACTGTAGAAGAGCTACTGAGGTGCACTCTAGTCACATCCTAAAATAAGACTGTGTCTGCCTGAATTGTGTTTGTCAAACAATAGTTAGGGCCTTTTTTTAAACATTGGCCTTCACTGGACCCAGAGAGTCCTCTTGATGAACCTGCAACTGTCTTGCTTTTATTTTGAACATCCCGTTGGGACGTGAACTGTGAGAGCAGAGTGAGTGTGAGAAGGGAAAGAGAAACAGACTCTTGCATAGGCCCTATTTCCCTATTGACCTGAAGCCTTGGACAAGAGGAGCTGATTGGTCCTCACTTGGATCAGGGGTTCAAACTTAGCTAGGCCCTCTGCTTTGACATGATCTCCTTCTCAACTGTTTTCCACATCTTTCCTCCCATCAAAAAGGGAATAGGATAGAGAGAAAACGGCCACAGATGGAAACATGATAGGGAGGCCCGTGCTATTTACACTTTAGCCAATCCCCAATCTGCCTTTGCATCCAAATGGGGCTATTTCTGACCGCTGCTTGTCAATATCTGTGCACATGGCCATGTAGGAGAGAACAGAAAGATATACTCTACTTAAGTGATAATGCCCTCGAAGCTGGTGTTTGGAGGATATATTGGCACAGGTGTTGTTAGGCCTAAGCACAGGCTAATGATTGACATATTTTAATTAAAGCATTTATTTTGATGAATGTATTCATACTATTTCATCCTTCCACAAGATATTGTCCCGACACCAATCTAAGGTTGCTTCCCAAGCCGGCTGGTCGTTCATTCTATCAGTTTGGTTGCCCCAGAGACGCGACCCAGATGTTAAGTATTTTTGTTCTAAATATTCCATTTCTGGCTGGCAATGTTCTTTTTCCTTGCCTCCTAGCTTGCCATCTATGCCTACAGTCACGTCAAACAGTGCAGCTAGAATAACAGCAAAGTAGCTGCATTTGCATTTGTTTAACCTGTTTTCTATTTACATGTATTTGGATACATCCATAACAATGAGCTAATGATGCGAGATTTCAACTAGCATAGAAAATGTGCTCTCTCGTCAGGACACTGTTGTTCAGAGGAGCTAGCCAACAACACAGCTAACACAATAACTTCAAACTAAAGCTGGAAAGACCGCAAACTAGCTGCATTTTGTTTTTTTACCTGTTTTCTATTGATCATTTTTATAGATATATACAAAGAACTATGCCAGCTGATTCATGATTTGGACTGGCTGAGAAAAGCTGCCTGCCTGTCTGTCTCGTCCTGACTACCGACACGTTCTTTTCTATGCAAAACCTGGAGATCAACTTTTAATATTGAAACCATGTTGCAAATGTTGGAGAGACAGACAGCAAGATTTATACACATCTCGGCTGTTGAAAACTAAATGTTAGTCTAAAAGAAATGTGAGAATGTCTAGATGCTTTTTATAGTGGAGATCAAATGTATAAAGTGCCTGGCTGGGTTAATGAGACAGTGTATTGCGCAGTCAGATGGAACAGAGTAAATAGGTATTTTAATGCCATAGATTTAGCTGGTGGTAATTTGTGCAATAGACACCGCCTGGAATGCGGTTTTAACCAATCAGCATTCAGGATTAGACACACCCGTTGTATAAGTAACAATACACAACATAATATAAAGATGGGCTATTGTATAGATAATAATACAAAATAAACGCCATTTTGCCGCTCAAATCGGATTGAATGTACAGATGGAGATTCTGTCAGCATTCTACTCAAAATGTTTTGGTTGTATGTATGGTGAGTGGGCAGTGAGTAACAGATAGATGTCGATGGGAGACCTAGGTAGGAGATCATTTGTACCTCCCTTGTCCACTACCACCTGTTTTACAGGACCAAAATATACTGAACAAAAATATTAACGCAACATGTAAAGTGTTGGTCCCATGTTTCATGAGCTGAAATAAAATATTGCAGAAACGTTCCATACGGACAAAAGGTTTATTTCTCTCAAATGATGTGCACAAATTTGTTTACATCCCTGTTAGTGAGCATTTATTCTTTGCCAAGATAATCCATCCATATGACAGGAGTGACATATCAAGAAGCTGATTAAACAGCATGATCATTACACCAGTGCACCTTGTGATGGGGACAATAAAAGGCGACTCTAAAATGTACAGTTTTGTCACACAACACAATGCCCCAGATGCCTCAAGTTTTGAGGGTGCGTGCAACTGGCATGCTGACTGCAGGAATGTTCACCAGAGCTCTTGCCTGAGAATTTAATGTTAATTTCTCTACTATAAGCCACCTCAATTCTCTTGCCAGAGAATTGAATGTTCATTTCTCTATCATAAGTAAATTCCAACGTCGTTTTAGAGAATTTGACAGTATGTCAATCGGCAATGCAACCGCAGACCACGTGTAACCACTCCAGCCCAGGACCTCCACATCCGGCTTCTTCACCTGCAGGATCGTCTGAGACCAGCCACACGGGCAGCTGATGAAACTGAGGAGTATTTCTGTCTCTAATAAATCCCTTTTGTGGGGAAAAAAATCATTCTGATTGGCTGTGCCTGGCTCTCAAGTGGGTGGTTGCTGCACCCATTGTTGCGCCCATAATCCATAGATTAGGGCCTAATGAATTTATTTCAATTGACTGATTTCCTTATATGAACTGTAACTCAGTAAAATCATTGAAATTGTTTCATGTTGGATTTATATTTTTGTTCAGTATATATCATGTTCTTTCCGATCTAAAGAGCCAGTGGTTATAGGCCTGGCACGGTCAATTTGGGCCAAGAATAGAGCGCTTGATGACAAAAATCAGGTCAGTTAGGGTTGGAGTTCAAATTCTGGCAACATTAATGAACAAATCCCACATGGTAGCCCTAAAATGAAGGAGGGACTGATCAAATGCTAGTTCTTTCTTCAACCTCTCTCCTCTGTCTAGTGATGGGGTCTGAGATTCAATGGTCAGAGATGGGATGGGGACATGACATCAGTCCAGTGTGTGCTAATCCTGCCTGGTCGGCAAGAGCCAGGGCCACAGACATCTCTCTGAGCCCTGCACTCAATGGTGCGGTTTGTCACCTTAATCGGTCCCCCTCCGGTACACCTCCTCACAGGGCTGGAACCATCAGGAGCTGCTGGCAACGTGAGGTGCTCTCACTCAAACCATCCCCCATCATCATCATCATTACCACCAGGGGCCAAAGAAAGTGCTTACCTAGACGGAAAGAGAGAGAGAGAAGAGGGAAAGAGGATTATTCAAGCTGCCATGTTACGATACACTCAGCAGGTCTATGAGCTCGCTTTTCGAGATGATCCAATCACTCTCCTAAATTCACCAGAGGGCCGGAGCTGATGTCTTACATGGCAATGACTTGGCATGCAGGAGAAACCTTAACATCGGGCCTAGGTGCACCTCCAGTCCCATTGCTACCCTACCACCCATACCCCTCTCCACGAGGATGTTGATGATGATCCCTGGGAGAAGTGAATGAGAGGGTTTCCCATTAGAACTGTGAATGATCAACATGCATTTCCTGGTTTTCCCCCACCGGCGCGATAATTACAGCACTATTAGGACAGCCATTATCAGTGAAGCAAAGAAAAACAAAACCCCCACACAGACAGAACACCCGCTCCTACCACAGCTGGTGGGTGGGTGAGTGATTTGGTGGATTTTGCATTAGGAGTCTGATTGTGAGCCTGTGGTTAGTTATGATCAACACTCCCTCCACAACCGTTAAGTATCCAAGTCTTGCAGACCGCCTTTATTAGACTACACAGGTTAACTCTCCACTGAAGATGGGTTAAGATGGAAAAAGAAAGATGGCACCGGAAAGCACTGAAATCAATTTTAATGCAAGTGGCCTTGGCTGAATTCTTTTTCCTGGAGATTTTTATTTTCGTATCATTTTTCGCCAAGACGCTAACTAGCCTAAGATTACAATTCCACATCAAAAACATTGCACATCAAAAACATTTCCAAGCAGGCCAGCTAAAATTGCCCAAGAGGAAGAGGTACCCAATGCACAGAGCAGAGGGGCAGGATGTTGGAGGCGGTGGATGGATGGAGAGATTACATTATTTGGCTTAATTTGTTCCAGAGGCTCTAGCCGCGGCCCGAATCAAGACTGATGGTGGTTTCGCTGAGCCAAGCCTACAGAGCAGCCAAGGCAGAGAGAGACAAAATCACAGACGTCGAACACAGGGAAAAAACCAGCAGTGGCAACAGTAAAACGCAACGACCTTGTTTGTCTGGAAACAAAGTGCGCCTCTTGTACTCAATGGTCCTTGCCATTTGCAGCTAGCAGATTTTATGTATCGCATCTAACAAACCCTTGACTTGCAGGAAAAAAGCAGCTCTTTCTTTCTCCTTTAATTCCAAATCTTCAAGTAAGAGGATAAAAAAGATGCAGTGCACTCTGAATGAATTAGCCTAGATGTAACAGAGCAGGGCTTGGTTTGTCAAGTAAATGTATTAAGGGCAGTAAGGGCAACACTGACAGTGTGTTTTTGTGTTGAATTTCCCCACTATTTGGGTTTGTTACTTGGCCTGCTTAGTGATTTTAACTTTCTTCTAGAAATTCACTCCATTGTTTCTCAATGGACTTTAGATAGCCATTATTAATTCTAAACTCAATGCTTTTTACAGTGTGATGGACAACTGGAGTGTCAATCGAAAACTATTGAGGGCCAGTTAGAGCCTATGGAGAGGATATAATGAGAGAGGGAGAGGAGAGGAAGATTAGAGGGAAGGGATGGGAAGGGGGAGGAAAAATAAGAGTGAGGGGAAGAGGGTAGACAGGAGAATTGAAGACAGACGATGTAAAAGTTAAGGGAGGGGGTGAGGGAAGTGAAGAGGGAGAGGTGAGGGAGAGGGAGAGGGGGGAAGAGAGAATATTTATTTAACCTTTATTTAACTAGGAAAGTCACTTAAGAACAAATTCTACCCCGGCCAAACCCGGACAACGCTGGGCCAATTGTGCGCCGGGACTCCCAATCACGGCCGGATGTAATACAGCCTGGATAGCACACAGATAAGGTAGCGTAGATGCTGCACTGAACTGAAATTAATTAAAAACCTATTGACTGTCGAGGAAAATCAGTCCGATGTCAACTCAAGTGCATTCAATCAGTAGCAAGGGCATCTTTCAGCTTTGTTGTTTTCCAGCCAATCCTAGACAGGTTTTGATGACCATCCACTGGTCCAAGCTGAACCCAAATGGGTTCTATCCAATCAATGATCACCCCCATCTGCCATGTCCACACCTTACAGCATGTTCCCTCAAAGCTGACCAATCAGGAAAAGGAACAGTGTGAAACAAACGCTGAAAAGGCACCCCTTGCTCCTTCTATTTCCATATTATAAGCCATAAAATAGAGCTAAAACCCCTGACAAAGGCTGACACCTTTCCAAATGCTAATTTGCTGAACAGGCTGCAGATGATGCGGAACAAGGCTTTCACCTACTCCTGCCATACATAATTCATACTATTGACTGGTGAAGCAATGCCACTTTCATGCACTGGGCTCGCAAAGTGGTGCCACTTTCACACATCGAGGCGAGCCAATGAATCCAAACTAACTGTGCAGTTACACCAAGCATACAATGGGGGCTTGGCGTGAAATGTCCACACAGACACACTGGAACACTCAATCTCAAACACACACACACACACACACACTTTCAAGCATGCAGGCCTACAAGTACACACACAGGCCTTAACACTAGAACTGCTGGGCCTTGATGGACCCCCCTTCAAGTTAAAGAGCAGTCATTCTGACTGCAACATTCTAACAGTGTAATTAATATATTTGATATATGCTATCGCAAGAATGTTTATGAAGGCCTTGGGTAACATCAGAATACGATTTGTATTTTATTTCAAATAACACATTAGTATTTTCATTAGGTTATGTTACTGTAGGCTATATTTATATAATAATACAAATAATAATAATAATAATAAAAATAAACAAAAATTAAAGCATTCAATCAATTTTATTCATGGAGTGCCTTTGTTACAACTTATTTATATAAGCCGTTACCATTTTTATACCTCAACCATCAAGACACACGGTCAAAACAAGTGGTCAAATAATGAAAACATCAGTAGCCTAAACATCTGCTGCTGACCAGGCGATCCGGGACCTCAAACATCGCTTCACCACAACTCCCCTCCTGGTTCATCCGGACCCATCTCCTTAGTTCGTGGTGGAGGCCGATGCTTCGGACATCGGAGTGGGGGCTGTCCTATCCCAGCGTTCTGCCCTTGACCTCAAGCTACATCCTGTGCCTTCTCCCATCGCTTCAACGCCACGGAAAGGAACTACGATGGGGGGAATCGAGAGCTTCTCGCGGTGAAGATGGCGTTGGAGGAATGGAGGCACTGGCTGGAGGAGGCTGCACATCCGTTCATCGTGTAGACTGGCCACAAGAACCAGGAGTATCTCCGCACCGCCAAGCGCCTCAACTCCAGGCAAGACAGATGGGCCCTGCTGCTCACACGGTTCAACTTCTCCCTCTCGTACCTCTCGTGCACTGTCCTGCCGCTATAGCCCCACGACTACTACCCCGGAACCCGAGACCATCCTTCCCACCTCATGCCTGGTGATGGCACTCAGCTGGGGAATAGGAAAGTAGGTCCATGAGGCGCAGCGTTCCCAGCCAAACCCTGGGGGGGGCCTTGATAACCGGATGTTCGTTTCCGACACTGTCCGCTCCACGTTCCTGGAGTGGGCCCACTCCTCCAGGATGGCCTGCCACCCAGGCGCCTGTCAGACCCTGGCCTTTGTGCGACAGCGCTTTTGGTGGCCTACCATGGTCCAGGCTGTGTCCGCATTCGTCGCCGCTTGCACAGTTTGTGCACAGAACAAGACTCCTTGGCAAGCTCCAGCTGGTCTCCTCCAACCACTGCCTGTCCCCCACCGTCCCTGGTCTCACATGTCATGGGTCTTCCACCGTCTGATGGCAACACCGCCATCCTGACCGTGGTGGATCGGTTCTCCAAAGCCACCCACTTCATTCCTCTCCCCAAACTACCCTCGGCCAAAGAGACGGCCCAGCTCATGGTGTAGCATGTCTTCCGGACTGCCCGTGGACATGGTCTCTGACCGGGGTCCTCAGTTCTCGTCCTTGTTCTGGAAGGCGTTCTGCACCCTCATTGGGTCGTCAACCAGCCTGTCCTCCGGGTTCCACCCCCAGTCCAACGGCCAGTCAGAGCGAGCCAACCAGGACCTTGAGACCACCCTGCGCTGCCTGGTCTCTGCCAACCCCACCACCTGGAGCCAGCAGCTTGTGTGGGTCAAACATGCCCGCAACACCGTTCCCTGCTCTGCCAATCTGCCTATCTCCCCTTGAGTGTTCCCTGGGGTATCAGCCCCCGCTCTTGAGGGCCCTATCGGCCCTCAAGGGTTCGACCAGGATTATGCACAGGGAAGCAAATACATGACAGCCATAGTCTCTGAAGAACTATTCATAGCCCAATAGTGTTGTCACGATACAAGAACACAATTCTGGATACCTTCACGATACTCAATACCAAAATGATACCATGGTAAATAAAGACGCCATATTAACCAAAGTCAAAGAATGGCACATGATCCAGACAGATAAACTCAGATACTGCTCTGTTTAATAGTTGGACATCTTTTGAGTTTTTACATTTTTTTTACATTAACATTTTTCAGAGACAGCCGTGTATGCATTAATTCATCAATTATACAATCAAGTTGACTTTGTTTTTACTAATCTAACTACATAACAACATAAAGGTAATTTAATGAAATGGTAAATCTCTTGATTACGTGGGTAAAACAAGATGTAGCCTAGGCCTATTCACAATACAGGTGTATGCATATTCAATAGGAGTGTGTGCATGCAATGAATTATTGAGCTTGTTTTGGCAGATTTCATGGCGCTACAGATGACAAACAATCTGTTTCCCTTCCATTGGGACTTATTTTATTGTACTGATCAACAACCTTTGCATAAAAGTATCTTACTGTATAAAAGTGTGCACTGTCTATTTAACCAGCAATGAGGTCATTCAAGAGGCAAGAGAGAAACCTGAGAGAAAGCAATTGAGTGAATTAATAAAGTTCTGGTGGCAATCAGCTTTGAAATCAGGATATTTTGCATTATGGTTTGAATCATCACAAAGTACTAGAGCCCGACCGATATATATGCCAATATTATTGGTCGATATTGGCCTTTTAACGCTATATCGGTATCGGCCGATAATTCCATCAATTACCGATATTCAATAAATAGGATGAAAAAGGGGAATATCATGCTTATCTAAACACATTCTCATGTGTCATTATTGTCACAATATATTACATCACATTTTTAGCTATTGGATCATTTCTCTTTTGATTGGCAATGTATGACAATTCAGTGTGGGGAAAAAAAAAAACGTTTTAATTTCCCCACTGTAAAAAAAATATATTGGCAGATACACTACATGACCAAAAGTATGTGGACACCATCTCGTTCAAAAATAATGGGCATTAATATGGAGTTGGTCCACCCAGATGTTGAACATTGCTGTGGGGACTTGCTTTCATTCAGCCACAAGAGCATTAGTGAGGTCGGGTACTGATGTTGGGCAATTAGGCCTGGCTCGCAGTCGGCGTTCCAATTCACCCCAAAGGTGATCAATGGGGTTGAGGTCAGGGCTCTGTGCAGGCCAGTCAAGTTCTTCCACACCGACATCGAAAAACCATTTCTGTATGGACCTTGCTTTGTGCACGAGGGATTGTCATGCTGAAACAGGAAAGAGCCTTCCCCAAACTGCTGCCAAAGACGGAACCACAGAATCATCTAGAGTATGCTGTAGATTTCCCTTCACAGGAACTAAGGGACCTAGACCGAAACATGAAAAACAGCCCCATACCATTATTCCTCCTCCACCAAACTTTACAGTTTGCACTACGCATTAAGGCAGGTAGTGTTCTCCTGGCATCCGCCAAACCCAGATTCGTCTGTAGGACTGCCAGATGGTGAAGCGTGATTCATTACTCCAGAGAACACGTTTTCACTGCTCCAGTCCAATGTCGGCGAGCTTTACACCACTCCAGCCAACGCTTGGCATTGTGCATGGTGATCTTAGACTTGTGTGCGGCTGCTCAGCCACGGAAACCCATTTCATGAAGCTCCCGACAAACAGTTATTGTGCTGACGTTGCTTCCAGAGGCAGTTTGGAACTCAGTAGTGAGTGTTGCAACCGAGGAGAGACTATTTTTACACGTTACGCACTTCAGCACTCGGTGGTCCCGTTCTGTGAGCTTGTGTGGCCTACCACTTCACTGCTGAGTCGTTGTTGCTCCTAGATGTTTCCACTTCACAATAACAGCTCTCAGTTGACCGGGGCAGGTCCAGCAGTGCAGAAATGTGACAAACTGACTACGATGTGCCACGTTGAAAGTCATTGAGCTCTTCATTAAGGCCATTCTTCTGCCAATGTTTGTCTATGGAGATTGCATGGCTGTGTGCTCGATTGTATACACCTGTCAGTAACAGGTGTGGCTGAAATAGCCAAATCCACTCATTTGAATGGGTGTCCACATACTTTTGTATATATAGTGTATATTAGTATACGTAAGTTTGCCCCCCCAAAAAAATCTGAATCGGTATAAACATATCGGTCAGGCACTACAAAGTACTAGGATAGAGAATTGATGTTAGCTTTAGCTGTAAGCTAGAAAGTTAGCCTACAAAGCTGGAAGCTACTGGTATCTTCTTGCATTGTAAATATTAGCCAGCAAGGCTCTTGATCCAAGAGGGGATTCTCTGCTGTTGCCAAGTGAATGCTTAATTTTGGAAGAAGCTAACAACTTAGTTAGATAGCTAACTAGCTACTAAATTAGCAAACCAAATGCACAACTGCAGAGCATTTAGCACAGTTAACTTAATAGTTATTAGATAGCTGGCAAACATTTAGTTGTTAATTCCATACTGTAAATAGATCACCTGGCACATGCTGCACAACAGTGAGTGACTCACAAGGCTCAGCTCTCAGCGTGGTTGTGTCCTTCTAAACAAACACCACGTTACACATGACTGGGGACTGCCGTAAGCTTCATAATAATGTGACAGGTGAAATAAAGAATGCAATGTTCTTTATCTCCTAACGTATTGCACAAGTTGACTGCAGGTATTTACTTAAAAAGTAGTTGCAAAAATTCAAAGGTATAAAAAAAAAATTCTAAGAGCTAGTTCCAGCGGTATGGCTCTTTCCAAATACCCTGTTATACGGTATATACGGTATATCGCTCATAGAGAACGTTGAGAAATATGCTTATGTAACGAACCAACGGAAAGTGACGTTTGTGGCGCATACGACTTTACATATGTAGAAAAGTAGAGGCAGCTTTGACACTCGAACGGGAGTGTGCTGTTAGACATATTCTGATCTGCTCTGAGCAGATGGCTGTCATCATAGGACTGAATTTGGCTTGGGGGTGTGAGGAGTGTTAAGATTTGTAACCAATGGGCATTGTAAACATGTGTAGTTCAATGTTGGAAAGCCAAAGCGCTAATAAAATATGAATATATCACGTTAGCGGCGTGATAACGACACATTAACATTTGTTTGCATGCGGGGATTTATGTCAAGTGAAAACTGGTTCTTTATGATTTCATGAAGACTGCAGGAATTGCCTCATGGTTATTGGTTTTTATAGTTGTGTCAATATGAAATTTGTTGAATGTTTCAGAAAAAGAAAGAAGATAGCCTGGTTGATGAGGATTGACTGAGCATTTCTCAAGTTGGTTGATCATAAAGACCCTCGACCTGACTTTAAAATGTAACAAAGTCTTCCCAATTCTTTGCAAAACTTGACAGTCACAACACTGTCAGTGTTAGGTTACCAGGCATCCCACAATGCTCGACGCTGTCCTATCAATTTTCTAAACAAAGCACATAAATAGTGGCTCCCTGCGTTTGCCTCAGACTGATTACCAATTCATGACAAGACAAAAGTGGCCACAATGACAGATGTCAATAACAGGAGGGGTGCTGTAATATCTGATTGCCATGATCGCTTCATCAAATGGAAGTTATTATGGGTTGAACCCATCAAACAACACATTCATGTCAGTGCTTTGATAAGGCAGTGTAGCGTCTTTCAAGAATGCTGGAGAGCTTGTGGACTTACAGCATGGGGTCTTTGAATGAAGATCTGCAAAAGAGGAAGCGTCTGTCAAAACAAGTCGCTGTAAAGGGCATATACCGTCACTTTGTTCCATCTGTATTTGATGGTGAATAGCACTGCTGATAGAGTAGGAGGGAAGTTGGTATAAGTTTTAATTTGCATAGCACTTAAAAAGGTCATCACGCGAATTTTGATATGAAGAGCGTACACTTGAAAAGGGACACTTGGTATTGAATTCCATAACTTGATTAATGGTCGAGGCCTCTGAACTTTGCGGGGCGTTTGCCCACCGCCGCGTTCTAAACAACCGTAAAGCAGTGTGCCACAATCATCATCAGGTTGACTCTGGAAGTGGTCTTTAAGGTACAAGGTTAAGGGCGATTTATCCGGCTCATTCGTGATGTAGCCCCCTCAAAATGATGGCACAGGGCAGTAATGGAGAGAGCATGACCATGCCGCAACACCATAAACCATCTTCTCAAGGGACAACTCTGTAATAGAACAGCTCATTAAAGCCAAAACTACTTTAATTATTAAATTGGCCATGTCAGAGTTGTCCTTTTCAAGTCAAATTTAATTTCCCTCTCGGAGCAGCCTTGGCATTTTAAGATTGGCCTTATCCGCTGCTTCTGCTCCTCTGATTCCGCCCTCAGGAGAAGTTTAAGATCACACACCTGACATGTTGCTGGGTGCTCCCACTGTCGGAGGCTCTCTCTCTGCTTTTCAATTCTCACTCCAAGAGCAAATCTTAAGACAGCTGGTTTGATGTTTAAAGCGAAAGGGCTTGAAAGCTTTCCACAAACCACCAAGAATCAAGAAGGCTCCCTTCAAAGGCAAACATCAATTGGCTTAAGAAAATGACTGTACACAAACATGGGCTAGTCTCTCCCCACAGACATACAAAACCCCCCTTACTGAAACACAACCTGTTTGGCCAGGCCTTGTGTTTGTAAAAGGGTGGTGTACAGTAGAGCCTCAAGTTATGGAAATGAAGGTACCTTCCTCTGGGAGAAGATGAATGAATAATCATCCTTGTATAACTACATTTTTATCCTGTGACAGCTCAGTGTAAAAAATATAATAAAAATGTCAGCTCTTTCCCTTTGAAACTATGCAAAACACCAGCTGAGGAATAATTTAATGTTAATGAGAAAAAATGCAATCAGAGTATGCAAAAAACAAATAGGCATTTCTCGGTCAGTGCTCAGGTCATAATATTGAGTCCTACAATGTGTAAATACTAATATTTCCTCATGTGAACGAGTCTTGAAGTTGTCTTTGCTATGTTTCATGTGTTTTGTTGTCCCTCAGGTAATTTCCCATTTGTCACAATCCAGCACACAAAGACGGCCCTTAACACAACAGCCATTTACTATGTGGCATACTATGCTTAAAAATTGTGTTGAGGTAGGCCTCCATAAAAGTAGTGAAGACAAAAAAATTGCGAGCACAAAATAACAACAAATCATTTATCCCCAGAAATGGGAGAACGAAAAATGTCATGCTAAGTTCAGGGAAGCAAATACATACCGCTCAAACAAACTCTGTATGGCATGTATAAACAACAGTGTCGGATAGAGAAGTACAGCCATGTCCCAGGCAGACTGGATGGAGATGGCTTGGGGTCAGAATTAAGACCAATTTGGTCTGCTGGAAGCAGCTGTAATAAACATATTCTTACATACAGGCATTTCTATGATGTGTTGGGTGACAAAATGTCACTATTGATGTCTGTGTTAAACAGATATATCAACAGGTGGAAGAGACTGTAGATTTGCAGGCCTAAATCTTCAGTATGACCAACCATAAACTTGAAAAAACAATCATAAAATGGCCTGAAAAAGGGATCCATAGGGATATACTAGTAAGCCTGCGTGACCATAAATAACAGTGGGTCACTGTAGAGTCATGAGAGTTTTGTTAAAAGGTTAGAAATTCAATTCCAGTCTATCCTGTCTGGTTCATTTTAGGACACCGCAGGAGTCTCCTCTGAGAAACCCTATTTGCCTCTGGTGTCCTAAGCTTTTCAGAAAAACGCCATGAGAAGGCCTCAGATTCAAAGTCCCTTTGAGAGGATTTCACAAAACCCTTTATTGCTTTTCCGACTATTTTTTGAATTTGGATATACCTACTCAGTTTATAATGAATATGGGTGTACATAAACCCAACGAGCCTATTCCCTTCAGAACGTATTGTCTGTGTTCTATTGGGAGCCAAACAATGGCATTAAACGGAACCGGCGATGGATAGAAGAAAAGCCACAAGTGCGAAAGCCGACATAGAGGAGACAGAATCTATGGTAAATAACTACAGAATTTCGGGCCTTGTCAGGATTCACAGCCTGGACATGGTCCGTTTGACTGACATTTACATTAGAATTAGCTCCACGGAGACGCCAGTGGAGAATATCTGAAAAACCTCAGTTCACCGCCTTCAGAAAGTGATCAATTCCCCTCCTGAGTCAATACGCTTCTCTCCAAGCCAGTCATATACCGGCGTGCGGGCAGTAAACCGATAACATCAACATGCATGCGGTGTTATCTGATCCGTGCTCTGGCGGTGGCATATGCAATTTCCATTATTCTGAATCTCAAGTGCAGCAAACATGCCATTTCTGTCAAGGTGGTCTCAAAAACGTCTCGACGAGAGTGGATGCAGCAACCACCCTATCAGACCCGGGTCGTTGCCGAGCTCAATTATTTATTTGCTCATTCAGATAGCTTTTTCTGGGGGCACACAGGTATGTTTATAGCTCATTTTGTGTATGCGTGTGCGCATCAGGGGCATACCATTTGCCGTATGAAATCAAATCAAATTGTATTTGTCACATGCGCCGAATACAACAGGTGAAATGCAACCTTACAGTATTGTTGGTTAAGGGCTTGTAAGAAAATACCCCCCAAAAAAGTAGTAAGAGATAAGAATAACAAATAATTAAAGAGAAGCAGTAAATAACAATAGCAGGGCTATATACAGGGGATACCGGTACAGAGTCAATGTGCGGGGGCACCAGTGTCGGGGTAATTGAGGTAATATGTACATGTAGGTAGAGTTAATAAAGTGACTATGCATAGATAATAACAGAGAGTAGCAGCAGCGTAGAAGAGGGTGGGGGGGCAATGCAAATAGTCCAGGTTGCCATTTGATTAGCTGTTCAGGAGTCTTATGGCTTGGGGGTAGAAGCTGTTTAGAAGCCTCTTGGACCTAGACTTGGCGCTCGGGTACTGCTTGCCGTGCAGTAGCAGAGAGAACAGTCTATGACTAGGGTGGCTGGAGTCTTCGACAATTTTTAGGGCCTTCCTCTGACACCGCCTGGTATAGAGGTCCTGGATGGCAGGAAGCTTGACCCCGGTGATGTACTGGGCCGTACGCACTACCCTCTGTAATGCCTTGTGGTCGGAGGCCGAGCAGTTGCCATACCAGGAAATGATGCAACCCGTCAGGATGCTCTCGATGGTGCAGCTGTAAAACCTTTTGAGGATCTCAGGACCCATGCTCAATCTTTTCATCTCCTGAGGGGCAATAGGTTTTGTCGTGCCCTCTTCACGACTGTCTTGGTGTGCTTGGACCATATTAGTTGGTTAGTGATGTGGACGCCAAGGAACTTGAAGCTCTCAACTTGCTCCACTACAGCCCCGTCAATGAGAATGGGGGTATGCTCGGTCCTTCTTTTACTGTAGTCCATGATCATCTCCTTTGTCTTATACAGCTGCCATTTCGTCCTCTCCTCAGATTGTTCCTCATCAAGCCTCACTGACCGGCTGCTTCATCTCCTCAGTCCTCCACATAGGCTACATATTCCTCCATCTCCCAGGAAGTGCTAAATCCTCAGCACAGGTGAGATTTTTCCCTCAGTTCTCTCTCTAGGTGGGGCATCTACGTGTGGAGCAGCCTGATGGCAGGAGGTCGAGGAAGAAAGGAAGCAGTAAGAGAGGGTGGGCGTGCTAATCTTCCCTCTGTTCTGTGGCTGGGCTGCATTAGT
Organism: Salmo trutta; assembly: GCF_901001165.1. Classification (NCBI taxonomy): domain Eukaryota; kingdom Metazoa; phylum Chordata; class Actinopteri; order Salmoniformes; family Salmonidae; genus Salmo; species Salmo trutta. The sequence goes on from NC_042971.1 coordinate 26,960,686, forward strand.
TCACTGCCATACTTGAGATGGAAGTAGAGAGGGAATGAGAGAGAGAGAGGGAGAAAGAAAAGTTACATCAGCACTAGGCCTGAGCTTTGAGACTGGCACAGGGAGGAAGGATAGCACCAAAAGGGTGGAGGGTGTAAAGAGGTGGGCGCCATCAAGGAGGAAAGGGATTATTTCACCTAATACAAATGACAACTACTACTTCACGAGGGAATCTTCATCTTTTTTTCTTCTCCCTCTGTCTCATCACTTGAACGAGTCTTGAAACAATTCAAATCTAAATTGCTTCTCTTAGCCCTGAACACACCTGTAAGCTTTTAGAGGGGTGAGTATATAGGAGGTCAAGCAGAACGAATCTGGCGGTGTGTGCGTTGTGGAATAATCCAGATTTACTGCCAGGAGGGGGCTCACAGACCCCCATACCACCCATCCTGTTCCCCATCCCACCTCCTTCTGCATTGAATTTTCCAAAGCAGCTTCGTGTAATTTCATTGAAATCAACTGTGGCAGCCAGGAGAGGCAGGCGAGGCCCAATGCCGTGGCCACAGTAGAGTGCCTCTACCTGGGATTCGTCGTCACACTGGGCCAGGGGTGCTCTAGTGGTCCACTTAGCTCTCTTAGCTTAGGCGCAAGGCCTTTAGCTCATAGTGGTTTAATTACCATCCCATTAAAAGACGTCTTTATCTTTGAAATGGGCTTTAAAGTCGATGGAAGGGCCTGCTCAAGGGCCTGGGTTGCTTGTAACCAACATGTTTCTGTTTATTGGATCTATTAGAAGTCCCCTGGCTGGCTTTCTCCTCCGGTTTGGGTGTTTTATAGAAGGAAAGAGAGGGAGACCTTCATGTTGCCAATTGTGACCGCCCCTCTGAAGTCTCCAGATATTCAGTGTCTGACCCCGGAGCGGGAAAACAATGATATCTAATGATTGGGCCTCTTTCCCTACAAAGGAGGTTTGACAGCCAAAGTGGCAGCCTTGTTTTTCACACATGAAATGTTGTGTGACATTCTTTGCAATTCAACTACCCATTGAAATATGTGAACCAATTTTGAATCACAATCTGTACAGGCCTCTGCAAATAAGCAACATTGTTTAAAATGATACCAACCTATAAAACAACAATTTGATTTGTATTTATTTAACCCTTATTTTACGAGGTAAGTTGACTGAGAACACGTTCTCATTTACAGCAACGACCTGGGGAATAGTTAGAGGGAAGAGGAAGGGGGATGAATGAGCTAGTTGGAAGCTGTGGATGATTAGGTGGCCATGTTGGTATGAGGACCAGATTGGGAATTTAGCCTGGACACTAGGGCCAACACCCCTACTTAGGGGGCTCCTGGGTGGCGCAGCAGTCTAAGGCACTGCATCTCAGTGCCTCACTACAGACACCCTGGTTCGAATCCAGGGCGGCACACAATTGGCCCAGAGTTGTCTGGGTTTGGCCGGTGTAGGCCATCATTGTAAATAAGAATGTGTTCTTAACTGACTTGCCTAGTTAAATAAAGGTAAAAAATAAAATAAAAATACTCTTACCATGGGATCTTTAGTGACCACTGAGAGTCATGACACCCGTTTAACATCCCATCTGAAAGATGGCACCCTACACAGGGTAATGTCTCCAATCACTGCCCTGGGGCATTGGGATATATATATATATACTTTTTTTAGACCAGAGGAAAGAGTGCCTCCTACTGGCCCTCCAACATCAACAAAGGGGAAAGAGGGAGGAGATGTTGGGAAAGGGGGGAGTTGAAAGGATATAGGAGAGAAGGAAAGTGAGAGAGAAAAAGAGGGGCAGAGGAGAGGAGAACAAGGGTAGGATGTGTGTAATAGAGAGAGAGAAAGAAAGAAAAGAGGGGAAATGAGGAGATGAGGGAGTATTACAGAAAGAGAATGAGAGAGAGAGAATTACAGAAAGAGAAAGAGCGAGAGAGAGAGAGTGCGAGAGCGAGCGAGCTGTCAGGAGAAACATGCAGTGTATTAATGTCAACCTCTTATTCTGATAACGATGTTATGCAACTCAGGTTTTTTTTCCATAAATGTCATGAACATTCATGTTCAATTCAACCCAGATATTATAATGCCACCCCCTAGGGTGTCCACCCACTCTGCCTAGAATTGGTAAAAACATGCTTTGGTGATGAATTTTCACTTCTTTATGTTATAAAATACATTTTATCAAGACAAATATGATTACTCATGTTCTAAATCATTCAGTGGGGTCTTTCCCTAACATATCATTAACATTATATCAAAATATTCGGATTTTGTAACCTAATGCATCCGATAATAAGCACCGAGCTCTGTTGACATAGCGGTGCAGGTTTCTTGTAACAACTTTTGAGGATTTTACATTTTGTGGTTGTTGTCTTCAAAGTTGTTTCCGCGGGTTACAAAAAGCTAAATTAGCATGAAACGAGCTGAATTAAATGCAAAAGGCTTTGAAAATAAAAAGCTTGGTATACGCTCAGTGCTTCGTTGACATTTCACAGAGAAACACTTGTATTTGTGAGAAATCTTCAAAAAAGAAGAGGAATTTCAAATTAATCTTACCTCTGTACTGTTTAATGTCTTGCGGATTCGAGAAAAAAGATGACAAGTTCAAGGGGAAAGCGAGCCTTTCAGGTAGCCAGTAGCCTTAATTCTTGCACAGAATCCAGCCTAGCTGATGCAATTTTCCAGATTTTGTAATTTTTTTTATCTGGCCTGCATTGATTTGGTCACCCTAATTCTGGCCACCCTACAAGTGTAAAAACTCCAATAACTTTTGAACAGATTGTGATAGAGACATAAGGTTTGGACCATTGGTTTTCTTAGAGGAGTATCTACCCATTGGTCAAAAGATGAATGTTTTTATTGGACAACGTACACCCCTTTAAAAATACTATGGACAAACATCCAAGGCAAGGAAAAGATTAGGGTCTCCTGTTCACCATTGGGGTAAATATACAACTATAGACCTACTCTATCATGTTTACAACAATACAACAAGAAAAACATCTCTCCGCCATTCCGATGGCAACAAAATGCCAAGTTACAGTAGGTCTTGTTCGTCAAAGAATTGTGCAGGTGATAACAGAAACCAAAAAGCAGTCTTGTCATTAACTATGAGCCATGGCGTTTTGGGATACTGTGCTGCAAGTATTTTGAGTGCAGTCTAGTAAAATATGGGCTCCTACAGGCGTTTATTCATCCAGAACTGAACAATGTCCCATCAAAAGTGATATTCAACAGGCGCTGGGGGTGTCAATGCAATCCCCCATGTTATGAGAGCTCCAAGGCTATAACCATCAATCAGCCTCATATATTAAACCTCTCATCATTTCCCAGAATGAAAATGAAAAGCACACAATAAAACCCATTATTACAATCAAAACATTCCCCTTCGAAAGACAGAGGAGCAGGTGGCACACTACGAATCTCTAAAGCAAAGCAAAAACAAAGAAAGCAGATGACGAACCCCGGCTTCGCGAAGCATTAATTAAGGCCCGAGCCGGGGCAGGAAATTAAATAAGGAGACAAAGACATGGGGAGGCCCTATTGACCCCAGGATATTGAGAGACGGTGCACTTGGGCTGCGGCATTTCATCAATTCACCATTGGCATAAAGGTAATAGAGCTTCGGAGGGGCTGGCTAACACTAACGATAGCCGACAGACAGCCCTCCCCCTGAACGAGATGAAAAGGTAGAGCCTTTTTTAAGGGTGAGATTATAAAAGGTGCTGCTAATGAGTAATTAGGCTGTTCTGTTGGAGGGACAGGCTCAGGGCCAAAAGGCCAGCAGTCATTTGAGGAGCTCAAAACGGAGATGACACTAATTGCAGCCGCCAGAACAGCCATTGATTCTCATTTTGAAATAAAACCCTGCTCAGTGGCGCCGGGCATCTCTTGACGGGCGTGTGTTGACAGGTACTGTCGGCTGCGGCGAGAAGGAATATAGCCAGTCCTCAGCTTTTCGCCCGAGAACCTTCCAAATTGGCTGTGTGGTCATGCTCGGAGCTTTTGTCCAGTGGGTTGGTATTTGAGCCAAGTTACCGGCGAGCTATATTCCCTCCAGCGAAAAAAGCTGCCCTTTATGATTCCTGTCCAGCTGATCGGTTTGTTTGGAGCAAGTAATGACCTAATGATGAAGTGATAGAACAACATTAAAAAACCTCTGTTGATGTAGGCTTACATGACCTGAATTGATGAAGTTTCCTACCAACTACACCATAGATGACCTGGAGTGTGACACGATGTGACAGGAGAGATGACAGTATGCCCTGAGTCATTGGCAGGACTAGGCTTTTGAAAACATCATAGTACTCTAGGCTACTTAATGTAAGATTTTTCTGAGGCTGAGCTCACCCAATGCTCTTATAAGTTTGAAGTGTTGAAATGCAAGAGGTAAGACCGACGTCGTCAACATTTGTAATTTGGGCCACATACGGTTAACATGGGAGATGACATACACACTGCTAGAGTCCCTTGAGGCTTCACAAATTGTCAGGTCTGCCTCATTGGACCCTCCTGCGAAAGCATGCAGGAAAAAGGAATTAAAAGCAGCTATTGACCAAATTCATTTGGCTGGCTGAAGGAAGGCTCGCTGAAGGAAGGTTTGCTGAATGTGTTGTGTACTTAACGAGGGGGAACTTTTGCCAATTTCTGCACTTTAGAACGCTCAGGCTAGTTCCAGAGACACAGCGAGGGTCCTCCAGAAGCATCATTTATTCTCAGCAGGGAACTGAGGCAGAAATGAGTTCCGTCGGGGTCATAAATAGACTGTCAATATGAGTCGACAACAAGTGCTTCACCAAGGGGTCAGAATCAAAGCCCTTTTTTCCTCTCAGGCTAGATTTCCATGTCTTTATAGTAGAGAGAGAAGGGTAGAGAACAAATTGGAAATGGAGAAATAACTTTTTCTTGTCGTTATCTTATACAAAACAAATGTAAGTGCCCTGTGGAGGCTTTATTGGCAGAATGAATGAAGTGGATATAGTCTTAGCCGTCTGATCCAAGCTCAAGTTTCCATACAACCGTATCACCAATGAAGTGATTAGATTGATGCAGCTATCTGGACAACTTCAGCCTTTGATTCCCTGTCTATAACATTGACCTATTATTACATCATCAGACCATGGTTTTCCTTAGAAACATTGTCATGACCTGAAGTGCCCAAAGATTATTAATGATCTTTGAGTAACTTTATGAATATACATGATCCCAGTAGAAAACAACCAGGAGAAATGTATCCAACTCAGCAGGGGATGTAGGCCTAAGGCCATAGCCTAACTTGGGTGGCACCAATGTGTCATTGCAAATCAAATCTGGTGGAAAAGGCTGCTACTAACCTCATTCCTGACTGGTGAAAATAACCAGGGAAAGCTTTTGGAAAGGGACATGGATGCCAATGCCAATGGACTTGAAGCCCTGAGACCTGAACTGTAATCTAGGAAAGAATACAGTCACATTCCCCCACTACTACCCATGGTATTCTCCTCAAACCCCACCACCATCACTATCACACTCTCTCTCTCTCTCTCTCTCTCCTTGTTCTCTATTTCCCCTGGCAGACCCTGAACTGAAGAGGTTAGGGTGGGCTAATGTTTACAATTTGTAATAATAACGCCAGGAACTGCCACTATAATCACCCTTGAACTGGGTTTAGCCCGGGCCTTATTGCAGTTATTACAAAGGTAATTCAAGCCACTGCTGAGATTCTTTAGATTTCATTTAGGCTAAGCCTTTTGGGATGATGCTGGGAGCTGACAATGGCCATCCATCTTTCTAAACAGTCCTAATCTGAACGGAGGATCCAAGCCTTCGATTGTGCCGTTGATGGATAGCTCTCTGTTTTTCTCTTCTCTCTCCCACCCTCCTTTTTTCTCGCTTCGCATCCTGTCTGAAGACTTTCCATTATCGCATAGTGAGAATCCTTTATAGCAAAGTTGAGGCCATGGCGGGTATAGTGGCTGTCCAGAAAAAAAAACTGTCAGGGTCTATGAGAAGGCAAGCAAGAGACTAGACAAGACACCCACAAGGGTGTGCTCCCCAATCTAAAGTGGCTACCTCCCTTTTGTCTCCTTTCCATCATTTGCACTGACATGAAAGCACAGGGTAGGTGAAAACAACTCAGAGTACTACTGAGTAACCTGGTTTCATCGGTCCAATTATTTTAAGATCAGTGTGAGGAGAATAGGACAGGAAGCGTGGGTATGACACGGCAGCCACTCAGAGATGACACCTGGGCATCATGTGGGAGTTCCTCTTATGTTGTCAATGAGGCAGCCTTCGTTGCAAAATCTGAGAAAAACTACCAAACATCTTTATTTTTAATGCTATATTAAAAAAGGACAAGGTTTCATTGCCTAACCACTTTGTGGAATCATGGATCTCTTTCAGGTCATAACTCATCTGAAGATATCTGCATTCTCAGCCAAGCAAGGGTTAAGAGAAGACCAAATTGAATGGGAGAGGAAGAGAACAGAGAGAAATATAAAGATAGAGAGATAGCAGAGACAGGGAGAGAGAAGTGTGTCAGAACTTAGAGCTGCCAGCCAGCCAACCAGAAGGCAGACTCTCAGCTTATGACTCAAACTCCACTCAACCTAGTGTCTCCTTGGCTCCTCACCCTCCCTTCAACACAACGACAAGTATGGGGCTGAACAAGAAAAACAGGAAACAAGCTTAACTGCTAAGAAATTCAAGGTAATTTGAGCAAAAGACACCGTTTTTCTGCTCCCGGTCGCAGAACCCGAGAATGCTAAATTAGCCCCAAATAAATGAACACCATGAAAGGTAAACAAGACTCGCTCCAGACAAATTTGGCCCTTGTTGAAAATGGCATGGTTCACCAGTAGCACATTCCCTCAATGACAGAGCCTATCAAAGCCTGGTATTATCCCCTCAAAGCCTGATAGAAGAAGCCTGGAAGGAAGATTTCTTTAATCTAATAGACTGAGAGACTTGAGATAATCACGATGTAAAGCTAGAGTGAATGAGCTGGTGATGAAACATCTCGCCTACCGCACAAAATCCCCAGTCAACGATAAGACCAGACAAGACCCTCTCTTTTTGACCAAGACACAAATAACAAACTCATTGTTACATTTTTATCAAGGGCTAACTCTAAACCTTCGGCCTCCAATGAACATAAGTCAAAGATGACTTCGTAGCTTCCTGTTTTGTTGCTCAAAGAGATTGAGGGCATTGGCAATTAAGCGTCTCATTAGCCATAGCCATAGCATGCTCTTTGCTCCTGTGTCATGGCCTTCAAACAGCTTCTACCGTCATTAGCAGTCAATGCTAATCAGCAGGAAGAGGAGAGGAGCAATGGGCGGTGTGAAGTCCAGGTACCAACCACCATTTTTTACCCAAATCCTCAAAAGCTTAAAAAGGGAAGGGGGGTTGTTTACTGACACGGCGCAGTCATTAAAGAATTACGGCAAGCATCAATGATTTCGGCATGAATAAATAAACACTTTGGGCACAAAAATAAACAGCCATGCTAATCCATCAGGCATCATCTGAGACCTCCTGTCATCTCGGGCAGGGTTGTAATTAACTAATTTTGGTATGACATGACGGCAAACAAAAAAGTACAGGATGTTGCTATGGAGACGTGAAGTGTATCAGTGTTCCATTTTGAAGTGTGCCCAGCTTAATCATTATTTATCAGAGTTAACTAGCAAATCGGAGTTCTAGCTGTCAATGGTGCATAATGAATCATGCTATCAGATGCTTTATGGGTGATTAAATGTATGATAAACTATATTAAATTAAATCTCAAATACACTTGGCCAAAAGTATGTGGACACCTGCTCGTCGAACATCTCATTCCAAAATCATGGGCATTAATATGGGGTTGGTCCCCCCTTTGCTGCTATGACAGCCTCCACTCTTCTGGGAAGGCTTTCCACTAGATGTTGGAACATTGCTGCGAGACTTGCTTCCATTCAGCCACAAGAGCTTTAGTGAGGTTGGGCATTGATGTTAGCTGTGCTGGCCAGTCAAGTCCTTCCACACCGATCTCGACAACCCATTTCTGTATGGACCTCGCTTTGTGCCCGGGGCACTGTCATGCTGAAACAGGAAAGGGCTTTCCCCAAACTGTTGCCATAAAATTGGAAGAACAGAATAGTCAAGAATGTCATTGTATGCTGTAGTGTTAAGATTTCCCTTCACTGGAACTAAGGAGCATAGCCTGAAAAACAGCCCCAGACCATTATTTGTCCTCCACCAAACTTTACAGTTGGCACTACGCATTCGGGCAGGTAGCATTCTCCTGGCATCTGCCAAATCCAGATTTGTTAGTCGGACTGCCAGATGGTGAAGCGTGATTCATCACTCCAGAGAAAGCGTATCCACTGCTCCAGAGTCCAATGGCGGCGGCTTTACACCACTCTAGCCAACGCTTGGCATTGCACATGGTGATAGGCTTGTGTGCAGCTGCTCGGCCCTGGAAACCCATTTCTTGAAGCTCCCGACAAACAGTTCTTGTACTGACGTTACTTCCAGAGGCAGTTTGGAACTCGGTATGGAACTCGGTAGTGAGTGTTGCAACCGAGAACAGACAAGCGCTTCAGCACTTAGCGGTCCCGTTCTGTGAGTTTGTGTGGCCTACCACTTCGCGGTTTGCCGTTGTTGCTTCTAGACGTTTCCACTTCACAATAACAGCCCTTACAGTTGACTGGGGCAGCTCTATTTCGGCAGAAATTTTACAAACTGACTTGTTGGAAAGGTGACATCCTATAACGGTGTCATGTTGAAATTCACAGAGCTCTTCAGTACGGGCCAATCTACTGTCAATGTTTGTCTATGGAGATTGCATGGCTGTGTGCAATTTTTTTTCTTCCAACAAGTGACCAAGTATCATAGTGAGATTCACTGATACCTAAGTTAAGCATACAAAAAGTTAATTAAGTGGCCTCCCCAACCCCTTACGGACGGACACCTTATCTAGATTAACTCTGTTGGAGACAAGCAGCCTAAACATATCACCAATATTACCTGATATCTGACGAAGTGTAGGCTTGGGCCTATGCATCTCATCCTTGCTAAGAGGTGCCCAAATGTGCAATTAAGACCAAAGCACATACTGTCTGATACGCCTGCCTCTCCGACGTGCATATGTGCTACAGTCAGTAATGAGTCTGGTGCAATCCTCCCATTATCTCTGCTCATCTGTTTTCTCCTCTCCCTCTTTATCCCAGCATCATGGCATGCCTAAGTGCCTCTCCCATCAATCATCTTTACGCTCCACTGGGAAGATTCATTATACCTAGAAGACAGTTGGAGATGAGATTCGCCATCTCCAAATGAACGATCGGGGGGAAAAACACTAGGGTCAGATTCCAATTTTTGGGGGGACAAAACTTACCGATACCGATATATCTGCTGAGAGTGAGCAGCTGAACACTATATGCCTCAAACACTTGGTTTGTTATTTTAACTAGAACATAACCAAGCTTTGTTAAACAAATGCCAAACTTGTTTTTTCATGAATTCCGCCATGCTTTTAACAGCTAGGACTGCTATTTCTTGTCCCGAAATCCGACTTAACTGACAGGTTAAAGTCTGATTGAAAGAGCCGCTAACCTAGCTAAGCTGCTAACATTAGCCATCAAGCTAAAGAAGTTAGTCCAAGATGAGTTTTACAATGGAGCCCTCTTTGTTGGGAGGAGTAAATTAATGGTTCCAGCGCTGTAGGAACTGTATCTACTACGCTTTGTTTCGGGACAAACGGGATCACTCAGAGTTCCAATGCGGCAATTGTTTGCTTGCCGAGGATGATAGGCTTTGAGGTAGCTTCCTTGATCACACAGGTCGCCAGCCTACGTAAGAAACTGGGGAAAACGCAGAGTGGAATGTTTACCTTTTCTATTCCTATTCCGGTGGATGGCTTTCGCGCATGTTGGTTGCATCTCCATATAGTCATTTGTCTTTATCTGACTGGCCGGTGATGCCTGGAGTTCATTCCCCAGGGGAGCCATCTCCTGCCTCTCCTCCCCATCTGATAGCGGAATCGAAGGAGCACAGCAAGAGGAGCATGGCAATCAATGATGGTCGCGTGTCATGAGCCGTGGAAGCCGAAGACAGCGGCCTCCCGTCTACACTACCAACGAGAGGCCCGGAGCAGATACAAACAACAAATAGTTTTGCCGCCCTGGAGCCTAATCTTCCTGCACCTTCATCGTTGGGGGTACCTGTGTCTGGAGCCTGATCTTCCTGCACCTTCATCGCTGGGGGTATCTGTGTCTGCGGCCGCTGTGCCTAGTCTTACTCCTTCCCCTACGATTTCGAAGTCGACAACCTTCCGCCCCTGCTCTGTATCGAGTGGGGTTTCTCCATCTGACCAAGGCCTGCACCATCCTGTGAAGCGTTGGAGTGGGGGGATTTCCTCGTCCTTCTCGCCAGCCGTGATTTTGGCAGCTCCATGGTAAGAAATGTGACCGTTCCTGGTGCAAAAACAATGTCCTATCCCGGAGCTCGAGTAAATTACATTACCAAGCTGTTCCCGAATGTACTATGGCAGGACATGGATATCGATTCTATCGTAGTCCATGTGGGTTTTAATGACATTATGAAGGGCAGCTCTGAACAATTGAACTGGATTTCAAAGAGCTGACTGACTCTCTGCTAGACACTAATAAAATAGCCATCATATCTGGCCCTGTGCCCTCTCTGAATCGTTGCATGGAATTCTGCTAAAGCGTTCATTCTCTTCACAACTGGCTACGTGATTATTACAGCTCAATGGGTGTAACTTTTGTTGACAATTTCACTAACCTTTGGAAACAAAATCCTCCCAAATCATTTGTGTTCCTGGATCCTTTCACAGCCTTATAGGGCTGCATTGAGACAATGACTTATCAATGACACGAGCCAAGCTCAGTGAATCCCTACCATCGTGTCGGTGAGTCAACATAATGCTTTAGCAATTGTACATTATACCGGGGGCATTGGTAGACACAACATAAGTAACCTAATTTATGCCCCTCTAACTGTCCTGAATGCCTCTGCTGATCCTACAGCTATTGCATGCAGCGATCATGTGCCTATGAACAGATTTATGCTGTTAGCACTAAGGCAGTGTGCCCTAGTAGGAAGTACCCTGTGTGCGGCTCACCCTGCACTAACATAAATAACATGAGAAAATCTACCTATGCTAAGCATCACAGTAAAGCTATGAAAACAAGCAAGCATCCCAGAAAAGTGCTCAAAATAGCCCATGTTAACATATGTAGCTTAAGAAACAAAGGTTCATGAAATTAATAACTTGCTAGTAACAGGTGACATTCATATTCTACCTCTGATTTTCACTTAGACAATACCTTTTGTCACGTGTGCTCCCTCTCCGGCATCTAGGTCACCAGGCTGCTCGTTAGAGCGCACACCTGTCACCAGCGTTAGGTGCATAATGGCACTATCCTGGACTCCATCACCTCCTTGATTACCTGCCCTATATTTATATATGTCACTCCCTTTGGTTTCTTCCCCAGTCGTCACTGTTCCTGTTTCATGTTGGTGCGCTGTTCGTATTTCTTGTTTAGTTCATTTATTTATTAAATGTATTCACTCCCTGAACTTCCTTCCCGACTCTCAGCGCACATTGTTACAGAATGACAACTCAACAAAGTGAAGCATCAGGGAGTTTTTTGGTTTGTTTTTGTGTTGGGGTGATGTCGGGTCCAGGTGTTGGAACTGGAGCGACCTGGAGGCCTCAGCCGGTTTGTAGGCTCCCATGCCTCAGTGTGTTCGTTAGGCTCCCTATGCCGAAGTTGGGTGAACAGCCGGCTCATCACTCCTCAGCCAGTTCGTCAGGTTTCTGCGCCTCATGGATTCACTACCTGAACTTGCTTCCCGACGCTCAGCGCACATCGTTACACCTGTTGCTGTTTATATTCAGAATCACATCACATGTCAAATACTGTTGAAGTAATATGGCTACAGGTTCATCTGCCTCACCTAAAGCCAATTATTGTGGGAAGCTGCTATAGACCACCAAGTGCTAACAGTCAGTATCCAGATAACGTGTGATACGCTTGAAAAGGTATGTGATATCAACAGAGGTATATTTATGGGTGATTTAAATATCGATTGGCTTTCATCAAGCTGCCCACCCAAGAAAAAGCTTCCAACTGTAACCAGTGCCTGCAACCTGGTTCAGGTTATCAGTCAACATACCATGGTAGTTACAAACAGCACAGGAATGAACTCATCAACATGTATTGATCACATCTTTACTAATGCTGCAGAAATATGCTTGAAAGCAGTATCCAGATCCATCGGATGTAGAGATCACAATAGAGTAGCCATATCTAGGAAAACCAAAGTTACAAAGGCTGGGCATAATATAGTGTATAAGAGATCATACAAGACGTTTTGTAGTGATGTTGTTGATGTAAAGAATATTTGTTGGTTCGTAGTGTGTAATGAGAAGCAAACAGACGTTGCACTTGACACATTTATGAAATTGCTTATCCCAGTTACTAATAAGCATGCACCCATTAAGAAATCGACTGTAAACACTGTTACATCCCCGTGGATTGATGAGGGATTTAAAAAAATTGTATGGTTGAGAGGGATGAGTCAAAAGGAATGGCAAATAACTCTGGCTGCACAACCGATTGGTAAACGTACTGCAAACTGAGAAATCATGTGACTAAACTGAATAAAAAGAAGAAGAAACTATACTATGAAACAAAGTTAAATAACAAAGAATGACAGTACATAGATTACGAGCACCTTCAATGACATTTTGGGAAAAAAGTCAAACTCAGCTCCATCATTCATTGAATCAGATGGCTCATTCATCACAAAACCGACTGATATAACTACTTTCATGATTTTCATTGGCAAGATTAGTAAACTTAGGCATGACATGCCAGCAACAAATGCTGACACTACACATCCAAGTATATCTGACCAAATTATGAAAGACAAGAATTGTAATTTTGAATTCCGTAAAGTGAGTATGGAAGACATGAAAAAAATTATTGTTGTCTATCAACAATGACAAGCCACCGGGGTCTGACAACTTGGATGGACAATTACTGAGGATAATAGATATTAATTGATAATAATCAATTTAAGCCTACTAGAAAGTGTGTGCCCTCAGGCCTGGAGGGAAGCAAAAGTCAATCCGCTACCTAAGAATAGTAAAGCCCCCTTTAATGGCTCAAATAGCCGACCAATTGTTACCAACCCTTAGTAAAGTTTTTGAAAAAATTGTGTTGGCCATATACAATGCTATTTTACAGTAAACAAATTGACAACATACTTTCAGCACGCTTATAGGGAAGGACATTCAACAAGCACAGCACTTGACTGATGATTGGCTGAGAGAAATTGATGATAAAAAGTTTGTAGGGGCTGTTTTGTTCAGTGCGCCATGACATTGACATTATCGATCATAGTCTGCTGCTGGAAAAACTAATGTGTTATGGATTTACACCCCCTGCTATATTGTGGATAAAGAGTTACCTGTCTAACAGATCACAGGTGTTCTTTTATGGAAGCCTCCAATATAATCCAGGTAGAATAAGGAATTCCCCAGGGCAGCTGTCTAGGCCCCTTACTTTTTTCAATCTTTACTAACGACATGCAAAATTTAGCAAGTTGAGGTGACTAAACTGCTTAGAGTAACCCTGGATTGTAAACTATCATGGTCAAAACATATTGATACAACAGTAGCTAAGATGGGGAGAAGTCTGTGTCCATAATAAAACGCTACTCTACATTCTTAATAGCACCATCAACAAGGAAGGCCCTACAGGCTCTAGTTTTGTAGCACCTGGGCTACTGTTCAGTTGTGTGGTCAGGTGCCACAAAGAGGGACTTAGGAAAATTGAAATTGGCTCAGAACAAGGCAGCACAGATGGCCCTTAAATGTACACAGAGAGCAAGGACACACACTTAGTTTGTTGTGAAATCTGTTAATGAACGCATTGTTATTTGTTTTTAATTGTATATCTGCCTTAATGTTGCCGGACTCAGGAAGAGTAGCTGCTGCCTTGGTAGCGGCTAATGGGGATCCATAATAAATACAAATATAATATATACTGTTTTACAGCGGGGAAATGAAAAGTGGAATTTGTTCCACATTGAATTCTGAAATTGCCATCCATTTCTAATACTTGTTGCGAAGTCTCACTTACGGTATATGGCCAACTCCCGTAATGTAGACAGTGTAGTTCCAGCAGCATCATCCCTGAGGCTCTGACACAGCACAGTATGCGCTAATGACGGTCCAGTGACGTCTAGTCGGTAAAACCTCAAAAGTATTTGGCCCAACATGCCGCCTCGCAAATTTCTTGCAAAGAGATGCCTTTGAACAGTGCCCAAGAGGTAGCCATACCTCTGGTGGAATGAGCCCTCAGGCCCTCCCTCCGGGGGCTGTAAACCCTTGCTATTATAAGCCAATATAATAACCTCCCCTATCCAATAGCATAGCCATTAACAAGAGAGGGACCCACCCCATGCAGTGTGGCGCCCAAGGCATGAAGAGTTGTTACTCTAACGCCATGCTCTTGTTCTTTCCAAGTAGATGTGCAAAGCAAGTACTGACTATAAATGGTGGGGACGCTCTTCTTCCTTAGAAGTGAAGGGCGGTGGGTGAAAAGCCATAAGCTCTAAGGCGAGGCAATTGTAATTGCTGCTGATTTTAGGCATAAAGGTGGGGTTAGGTAATCACGTTACCTTGGATAACCCCCTGGGCAAAATGAAAGCACAAATGGTTGGCTGACATTGTGTACAGCTCACTTACTCACTTTGCGGATGTAAGGGAAATCAGAAAAGCTGTCTTGAAGGAGAGATATTTCAACTCCACGCTTTCCAGCGGCTCAAAGGGTTTCTGAGAAATTGTCTCAAGCACAATAGCCAGGTCCCAGGACAGGGCTAAAGGCTTGGAGACTGGGCGTAAGCAACACACTCCCTTCATGAAAGGACACACCAGAAGGCGTCTCCCTACTGTGTTATTGTCGAAGCCTATATGACAGGCCGAGATAGTGGCTGAAAATACCTTAACAATGAACTGTTTCTGGTCACACCACTTCTCACAAACGCACCACATGTTTCCATACAGTGAGCGCGTAGAAGGGGCTCTTGCACTCTGGATAGTCTCAATGACCCTGAGAGGCAAGCCTATCGCATTTAGATTTACTATCTCATGGGCCAGGCCCAGAGGGCCATCGATTCCGAAATGGTTGCTGTCAAAAGTATTTTTGAGCATATTTCTGCTGTTTACAGTGAAGTGTTATTGAGCACGCACAAAATATCTTTGAGGCTTGGAAAAGGTGGTGGCAGGGAAGTTGCCTGTTGAGCCAACACATTGATAGAGCTAAACGTGGAAACTCAACCATTGGACGGACTCACTGGAACAATTTAAAACAATTTGTTGAGAGCAAGGAAATAAAAGAAAAAGAAAAACAGTACTTATTCACAACCTTCAGAAGCAGTAACTTAACGACTAAACTCTAGCCAAGCTTGTGTGCAAATGATAAGAACATAATATTGTTATAAAACGTCTTAATTAGTTGGTCCCGACAACAACACCCACACGCTGTTTGACATGTCAGAGCATGTTCTCTTTGTTGACACATTTATGTTAATGAAAAATCTCACACTAAAAGCAAAGTAACTAAACCACAGGTTCACAGCTATGCGCTTTTTTCTCTTTTGATCCTGTTACCGCGTCGTAATATGACAACTGCAACCGTCAGCCGAAAGTCAGCCATGCTAATTAATAAAGGCAGACATTAACTGGCCTTAGCTGCAGCTAGGAGTCGATTGGGTTTCAAAGTCAATCAGTCTGCCCGCTGTGCAGTGTACAGCTGTCTCCAGAGGCAAGGCGCTAGCGCTAATGGGCATAGCCCCTAGTTATTGACTCATAATCCTATCAATAATAAAACAGGCCAGGCGTCTGAGGGAACACACCCCTCCCTCTCTCACTCTTCCATTTTGGTTGAGAGCTTTTCGCTGTCGTTGTAACTCTGGCCTCCTCCTCTTTTGAATTCGCACTCTCAGAACTCTTCAAAAAGGTGTTTCTTCTGATACGAAACTGATTCACTAGCATGCTAATATTGTTGCACTCGCTAAATCTAGGGGTTTTAGGCCTAGCTAACTGGTCTATAACCTGATTTGATGTGTGCATTTATGTAAGAAATCCGTGTTTAAGGACCACGTTGGATGCACATGTGCCCAGGGAGACAGCAACCTTACATTAGGTCCTGGGCCAGTTCTGTCTTGACCCCTTTGGGTCGGCGAGCCCAAGCAGATTATTATGTTCAGATGACCATCCTACCCATGTTAGATTACGGAGACGTCACTTAACCATTTGGCCATCAGATTTGCCACCAATGCTCCTTATAGAACACATCACTGCACTCTTATACTCCTCTAAACGGGTCATCTCTGTATACCCGTCGCAAGACCCACTGGTTGATGCTTATTTATGAAACCCTCTTAGGCCTCACTCCCCCCTATCTGAGATATCTACTGCAGCCCTCATCCTCCAAATACAACACCCCTTCTACCAGTCACATTCTGTTAAAGGTCCCGAAAGCACACACATCCCTGGGTCGCTCGTCTTTTCAGTTCGCTGCAGCTAGCGACTGGAACGAGCTGCAACAAACCCTCAAACTGGACAGTTTTATCTCAATCTCTTCATTCAAAGACTCAAACATGGCCATTCTTACCGACAGTTGTGGTTGCTTTGTGTGATGTATTGTTGTCTCTACCTTAATGCCCTTCGTGCTGTTGTCTGTGCCCAATAATGTTTCTACCCTGTTTTGTGCTGCTACCATGTTGTGTTGCTACAATGTTGTGTTGTCATGTGTTGCTGCCTTGCTATGTTGTCTTAGGTCTCTCTTTATGAAGTGTTGTGTTGTCTGTCGTCGTGATGTGTGTTTTGTCCTATATTTATACTTGTTCTTTTAATCTTGGCCCCTGTCCCCGCAGGAGGCCTTTTGCCTTTTGATAGGCCGTCATTGTAAATAAGAATTTGTTCTTAACTGACTTGCCTAGTTAAATAAAGGTTAAATAAAACATTTAATTAAATACATTTTCAAATGGTGACTGAAAACCAATCATACAAAAAGGCATGCCTAATCTAAAGATTTGAAATCAAGCAAAAGGTTTTTATGGCCACCAAACCAACCAGCAGCCTCACGGCTTGCAAGTTGGGACACTGACTGACGATCACCTTAATTGGCAGCACCTGATGTGATTAACAACCAGGCTCAGCACCTGGACAAGGTTGCTGCTGCCCCCTGGGGGAATGGAGTGTGGAAGTGGTAGTGAGCTGTAGTGTGCTGTCTAAACTACCTAACCTATCCCATACCACTTCAAAAGTCTGATTTTCCCGAATGTTATTGTTGTTCTGTTCCCATCGTTTTCTAATGCTAATGGAAAGGTATGACAGAAAGCACCAGTAAAGTAATATACTGTTGTTTGTGTTTTCTGCTAGTGCTGTAAATGAAGGTAAAGGGAGAACACGGCACTGAAAAGTGCCTTGAAACATTGAAGCTGCTAATAAAGTCCTCTTGACAGGTACAACAGAATAATATCTCTGGGAAAAATTTGTCAAAAAGGGTGTCAGGGAGCTTAGCGGTTAGGAGCATTAGGCCAGTAACCAAAAGGTTGCTGGTTCGGATCCCTGAGCCGACTAGGTGAACAATCTGCCGATGTTCCCTTGAGCAAGGCACTTAACCCTAATTGCTCATATAAGTCACTCTGGATAAAAGTGTCTGCTGAAATACTTAGATGTAAAAACTACCGTATGTTCTTCAATTTGAAACCACATCAGAACAAACTGTACTCGATATGACATAGGCTCTCTTTTCAAATAGACTCTGTGAGCGAATAGTGGCATGCACTGCCACCAAACGATGCTCAGTCAAAGGCACAAACACTTTCATGGCAGCTCTGATAGGCCAATCAGACAATGGAAGTCAAATGCCCAATTGAAAAAAAATGTCTTTGGTGACTGAGTTCCCTCTCCCATCTCCGTTTTCAATGCTAATGGCTCTTCCAACAGAAGGGCCGGCACCTTGTCGACGCAAGGCAGGCTGTCATCCAGGGGCTGAAATTTACAGCCCCGGTATCCATTTGTAATGGTCCTCGTGTTTGACAGCACTCTATTAAGTGCTCGACAGAGTGAGGCCGTAGTTGCTACCATAGGCTCGTTTTTACCTCAGCCATATTTCACCTGGCGCAGACAGGCTAATGCTAAAGGCACTGCCAATAAGACCAGACGTTTGGTTGCCAACAGCGACAAGAAAAGCCACAGGTCAGTCCTCATCTTACGTCCAGCAGGTCCCCCTGCCTCTGACCAGGAGTCTATGCTACCAGTTTGCCCTCAAGAAACAGACAAACGTATTGTGGAAGTCTTGTTTTTTTTCAAATGCACTGTCGGGGCCACTGAATCAGACATGATTGACACCTCTTGTTATGTTTCAGAAGGGATGTAAAACGATTCCGAGGAGGGAGTGTAATGTCAAGAAAGAAAAAAAAAACGGGAAAAAAATATGGCAATCAAAGTTGTCAGTGACTACAGTGAGAGATGAAAAATTAATTGGAAGATGTGTCAGTGGGAGTAGGAGACTGTCATTAAAAAGTCAAATACTACAGCACCGAGCCTGAAATGACACTGTGAAGATAAATTGTCACACTAACCAGCTTCAACTTTAAAGTATCCTTTTTTATAGCACAAACCGTGATATAGTCAGTGTTATTATCAAATCTGTGGTGGCACTGTTTTTTCTCGAGCAATCTAATTCAGCATCTGATACCCTCTCCTCTTTCACTTGGGTAAACTATGAGAGCGTGGCGGTGAGAGAGCCTCTGGGGGACAGTTCAATGCCATTATTTCAGTAATTTAGCAGACTTACAGGAGCAATTAGGGTTAAGTGCCTTGCTCAAGGACACATAGCCAGATTTTTTTCATCTACTCGGCTCGGGGATTCAAACCAGCCGCCCATTATGAAAACTGTAGTTAGTCCCACCAGAGAGGGGCTCAGGCCGCCAACAAAGAAGCTTGGCAAGAGATCTCCTGTCAAATGTATTAGTCAATAGAATGACTAATAACAAACATTGGCCAATGTAGAAACCCGGGGTTTTAAAGAACCGAGCGAATGAAATGCTTTGCCCCGTCTTAGCTGTCCCACAGGAGAGGCTGAGGGGAGCCCTGGGCTTTTGGACATTTCTATGGACATTTTTTTTATAGAATTCAACAACATAGAAGACAAACAAGTGAAAGGAGGAAAACATGACATTTTCTAACACCATAAATGCCACCCAAGGTGATAAATGATGTTTCCATTCATGACCGTAAGTCTGTACATAGCCTGTCAGTAGGAACTTAACTATAGATTGAAATCCTATTCATGGTCAAAACCAATATGCAATAAGAAAATAGATAATGAGTTCTGAGTTTACACAATATGGAATTAAAACTAAGACTGTGGGGAATTGTCGTTTGTCATTCAATAAGGAACAAAGATAAACTGTTAGGTCCTATATGAGTTGAGAATGAGAATGAGATTGAGTCTGTTTTGACAGTTAGGTCTACTGTGACATTTATCCCAGACCCCTCATTTCAGACCCCGTCAATATTGCCACCAAGGGTGTACGAAATGTATTGAGTAGTTTACCACCTTTGCCAACTGTGTCCTATAAATGTGAATGCTGTGAGACAAATGCCTCTTCTGGGGATGGTAAAGTGTCCGGCCTATCTATTAGAGGAGGGGAGTAACTCCCACACTGGGTGACAAAGACAGAAGAGGGTTTCTAGGAAATAAATGGAGACCAGGAGAAGAAAACAGTTCAGAAACTGTGAGGTCAGAAATTTCCATGACACCGCGCCAAAGGCTGAAGGGCGTTATTGAGAAAGGAACCATACTGTGCATTATGGGATTAGTTACACATGACACTGTGGTGGAAAAATAAGAAAGATAGGTTATTTATACAACCATTTAAGAATGAGCCGGAGGTTAGAGGACGTGAGTGAGCGTAGCATGATGGATGATGTAATCACGCATTTCATCTCATTAGGTAAGTAGTCTCCAGTTGCAGCCTTATTCTGTGACTGCGGCTAATTAGTCTAAAGTATATCTCAAAATGACTCCTAAAACCTCTACTGCACAACACTGGAGGAATTGACAAGGACTGTCAGTTAACAGTATGAACAGTGTGTTGTACATTGCAGCCTAATTAGAAAATCATGGCATTCTCTATGTAAGCATTATGAGACCTCCTTTTATGCGGTCCATTTTGATGAGGCTCATAAAGCAGATATTGTTTATGAACAAACCAGATCATTAACGAACATTGAAACATGTCTAGATGTGACCAAAATGACAGACATGCCATTTAAGTATTCCTCCAGAGACGTGGCATATGTTAATGATGAGAGCCCCTTAAGTGCACCAGGCAAGTTGCTATAAAATCACTCATGACACCCATATGGTTGCGCTGTCTACCCTGTCTCTGATAGCCACATGAAGAAGAATAGGTGATGGCCTATTTGAGGTTCCAATATAGTCCTACATGAGGCAATGTCGAAAATGTTTAACAAAAGTAAGCTTTGATATGCTGCCACTTTAACGTCCGTAAATATTTTACAGAGCTCACCTTATGACGTAGCAAAGTAAAAACACAGCACTTGGGATTTTGGAAGCCAAGAGGTCCCAGGAACAGTCACCTCACACACCTGCATATTTTCTAGCGTAAGAGAAGAAACTGATTCTAGCCTCAACCTGGGAGAATACGAAATGAAGAATGGCTTAGTGAATCATTTTAGATTTCCTGTCAAAAATTGTGCAATCATTGCCGTAGTCCCTTTTGCAATAGGTAGCCACATTTCTATAAATGATTAGGGCCAGCTTTAGATGTTTTTAAAGGCACCGCAGGGCCGTAAGTAGAACCAGATTGCCAGAACGTTTAGTTCTTTCCCAGATGCACTATTTTAACCACAACACAGACCAAAATAGTGAACATGGGGAAGAGGATAAACCATAATGAAAGACAAACCCTCCATCGGATCTGAGGTCGACAAGCAAAGGAACTACAGGCAACCTTCAAAGGTAGCCTTTGATATCCTACACCTGAGCCGCGTCCTAGGGTCTGCGCTTTTCAGGTTTGACGTCTTATGCCAAACCTCCTACAATTGCCTCATAGCCTTGGATCCTTTAAGCTGTGAAAATAAGTGTAATTTATCTTTGCAGAGAGCCGCTGAGGGAAAGATGCCACGGCACACCTTGACTGAGGAGCCGGGGGATAATGTCACAGGTGGCTTGAGCAGCGGGGCTGCCCCAAATCTCCATTACCGGCCCTGAAGACCCGAGGAGAAAGGCAGCAGAGTGAGGAGGCAGGGGCGAGTGCAATATGGCGAGTTTATTTTCACCTGGCCTCACAGTTTGACCTCTGTGCCATGTGTCGACCCCTCTAGAAGAGCTTGAAAATAATTAAGGGGCAAAAACAAAAAATGCCTTTTTGAGAAAGAGAGAGAAAAAAAGAGTGTATTCATAAGAGGATATGTTATGCATGTTAAGATGTAAAGCAATGCAGCTCTCCAGAGAGGCCTGCTCGCTGTTGAAATGTGTGTTAATGACGGGATGCCTCCACACAACACACACAAAGCTCCAGTCAATGCAGAAAAGAGTGTGTGTGTGTGTGTAGAGCAATATTGGCTGGCTGGCGCTCCCCTGGCCTGGTCTGAAGCGCATTATTCTCTTTCTCAGATGTTCACCCAGTTGAACCGTGGTTAATGCCCACTGCCAGGAGCACTGGGCTCTACGCTTTGGCATGGCTATACCCAGGTCTCTGAGGATGGGAGGGGGGAGAGAGAAAGACCGATATGAAAAGCGAGTACAATAAAGAGAGTAAGACGGAGTGAAAGAAAGGGGAAGAGGGAGAGAGATGCAGAGACAAAAGGAGTAGGACAGTGTGTGAGAGAAAGAGAGAGAGAGAGTTGAGCCAAGAGGGCGGGGGAGAACACAGGACAAAGAGATGGAGGAGAGTAGGAGAGACTCTTTTCCTGCTGACCCGCTTCCTCTGCACACGCCCTCTGTGCCCCCTCCCCCACGAGCGGCCAGGTGGCTGAGCCTTCCACGGGGAGGAGTGCAGACGGCCCTCCCGCCCCTCGCCATTCTGTCCCCACTGTCACACAAGGCTCAGGGCCGTGAGGCCAGGCAGGCAGGAAGACACAAAGGGACGGTACACCGTGTTCACAGGCCTGACACATCTACACAGACTAAAACCTGTGAAATGCTACAGTACCTGTCAAGAGGAGCCTGAGAAATAGATGCTATTTTCAAAGCAATTATTCCCATAAAATTACCTTGACGTTGCCACCCATCTGCGGGACAAAATAAACGTTTACTCCGAGTAATGACAATGAATGTTCTGGGTAATGCTGTATTTAAATACTTTATAAATAGCTCAAACGGTTTCTCGTTGTGCAGTGAAAGGCAAAAAGTTCCTCGGTCAGTGGGTGCCAAAGTGAAGTACACCAACTCTTTATACATTGCACTGTATAGCCTATATGGCAAACCTACAGATCCTACAACTGCTATTACTTTCCACTTTTCCAATTTGCACAGCAATTTATGTGGCTCATGACCTCGCCAATTGACGCCTGAGTCAATTATTTATGAAAGGAACAATGTTTTATCACTAACCAACGAAGCTTTAGCGCACAAATTGGGCACGCAGGGTAATGCAGACCATGGCATGATGGTATTGGAGTCGGAGTGAGCAATTTCTCTAAGAAAAACTAGCTTGATAAAAGGACAGAAAGTAGTGGTGGGGATTTTTGCATTCTTTGATCACTATATTGTGCAAATTTTTCAATGCTCTTTCAAGAGTGTATCGAGACAAGATAGGTTATATTTGTGGTAACACCATATTGTCTTTAGAACATTCACAAAGCAGAAAATAATCTGAAGAGGTATCACTAACTGTATTGTTGTATTGTCTGAAGCCACTTTAGAGTGTGCAGCAGCCATTGTCTTTGAGGGCTCCAGAGTGCGACCTTTTGTTCGCATTTTGCAACCCTTTGACTTGGCTGTGGGATTTCATTTTAATTGGTGATTGTGTCGATGCGAGCTGCAAATTCTAGCTGTCTGCTTTTTGGGTGTTCTTGGGGCAGCTAAAACAGTAAAGTACATTAGCCCTATCCTGATTACTGCAATCAAAGTGTCTATGTGTCTGTTTTGCTGCTGGGAAGGATATGGGTAGAGTATCTGTGATGAGCAAGCCACACTCCCTTGGATTAATACTTTCATGGGCTGGTGCCACCAACGAAACATTTTAGTGGCACCAATGCTACCAGGGAAAAAGGTTTGTCTGGAGCCCTGTCTTTGCGAACCTATTCCACAGTAGAACCAGCAGAAGGTCACCAGTCCCTTAAGGACTTGTTCATTCCATTCCTCTTACGAAATATACAGAGCTTCCACAGTCATTCCATTGTAATCGTGTATTTTGTCAATCACTTGCTTATCTGAACAATTTCCAGGCCCCGGATTCATATGCGATCCGACTGAGCAACGTTGGTTATATCTTTAATATCGAACTAATAAGCAGAGACTTATCCATCAATACTACAGAGTGTAGGCTTATAACTCGAATTTAAAATGAAATTCAACACGCTCGATAGGGAATACACACCCAAGACTACCATCTGTACTTCCATGGCAGATGTCAGAGCCACTCCATCATGTGTGAATCCTCGGGGCCCGTAGGGGCTGCAGTGGCTCCCTATTAGAGGGAACACAACACCCCATTGAGCCACTACACTGTTTCACCCAACAAATGAGAAGACGTGAGTAAGAGAGGTCATCTGTACAGCAGCACACTACACAAAGCACCATTCACTTTCCCGCCCAGTAACACACAAAAACTGTACAGAATGATGTACTTTCTATGGCTGGTGCCCCTTAAAGACATTCTCCCAAAATGCTATACAGATGTAGTTTCTCACAGCAGGAAAATAATCCTGCAGCAACAGGAAATGTGAATTATACTTAACAGACCTTTTTGTAGGGGTTGATACATTTTTTGTTAAGTGGAAATGAAAAACTTTAGATGCCTTTTTAAACCTCAAATGCAATACAAGTTAATCATTTGCTGCAACAACACAGTGATCAAACTAAGATCCTTACAATAAAATCCCACGCTTCAGCGACAGCCCACGATGTGGGCGGCTGTTGTAGACAAGAGGGGAGACCGAGGGAATGGGATGGGCGCTGGTGTGGTGGCTGCAGTACAATCGATCTGCACTTCCCGGTTCATTCATGTGTCCTTCCATCACAAAGAGCCGGAGCCCCCTGGCATCGTTTACCATCACAGAGCTCGGCTAATTTGCCGTCCCTCGCCCCTCCCAAAGGCCGCCACTAGAAAACCTGTCCTGCTTCCACCCCCATTTGATGGAAACGGCTGACAACAGATGCGGCGAACACAGACAAAACGTGCCGTCTTTACAACCGTTCAGAGAAACAAAGTTCAGGAGCGAGAAAACAATTGGCATTGCACCCCCATTGCATCAGATGGGAGCCAGGGCTGGAAGAGCGTTACTCAGGAATTTATCATCCACAAAACCAACAAGCACTTCAAAAGTCAAGGCAATGTTCTGCCAAGTGATTGATCTTGGTGACATAAACATGTTTCTCCCTCTTTTGAAAAGAAGAGTGACTTTGTAATGTAGGGGCCCCCAAAAATAGAACCACCCCCCCCCCCTCCGATTTAGTAACACCGACTTAGCTAAAAAACTGTTCAATGGATTAATCTGTTCCTCCTGGAGGTGTGTGATAAAAGTACTTTATGGCTGCATCAGCGGAAGGACGTGAGGCGATGCTCCTCGCGTGGTGGAGCCAAACTGTGCATCAGACACATTCTGATGATAATTCATTGTTTTTCGCCCTCTTTCAAGGTCAGGATTCTTCATGCTCGCTGAAAACTTGGTACCTTTAAGCCAATTGTTACACAGGCCTACCAAATAGCCATGTGTTGATATTCTAGACGTGATGCAGTTTGTAAATGTTTTTTTATTTTCTCAGATATCTAAGGTGTCGAAGGCTCATCCATGACCTCTAAGGCCAAATCAGTGAGCATCAGGCATGAATAAAGCAGTGAGCTATACACATGAACAGCTGCAGCCTCGTGTCTCCACACTTCCACTCAACACAGATATCCCTCATCCTTCTCCAGCTCCACGTCCTAAAAGGGGTACATTGTTCTCTTTTATTACCTTCATTACCCTCCATCCCCCCTCAATCTCCTAAACCTATCCGTCACTCACAGGCCGTTCTTCGGTTTTAGACTGCCCAATAAATATTTCATGTGTTTCTGGAGTTAAAGGTAACATTACAATTATTCATACGAGCTCATTGCCCCTCTAGGCTTCCTGTTTGGGTGCGAGGCAAGCAGGGTTCATTTCCTCTGGCAGCGGCTTTGTGAGGTGAGAGAAGGAGTATTTTTAACCACTCCGCTCCCTTCTCGCCGATGAATCACGTAGGCACTCTTATCTCCAGCGTACGTTCTCCAAGTGGGTGGAGTAGAGGTGCACATTTATGGTGAAGGAGATGAAAAGCCAAACATCACTTACCTAGAGGAAACGGAGAGAGAAAAAAAGAGAGAGAAAATGTAAATCATAGGGATGTAATAATTCATCTATATGCAATGGTTCCCGGTTCAAATGTTTAAGATACGCATGCATCGGTCAGCAGGAGCCCAAACGCTCCAAATGAAGCATGCATCGGTCAGCAGGAGCCCAAACGCTCCAAATGAAGCATGCATCGGTCAGCAGGAGCCCAAACGCTCCAAATGAAGCATGCATCAGTCAGCAGGAGCCCAAACGCTCCAAATGAAGCATGCATCGGTCAGCAGGAGCCCAAACGCTCCAAATGAAGCATGCATCGGTCAGCAGGAGCCCAAACGCTCCAAATGAAGCATGCATCGGTCAGCAGGAGCCCAAACGATCCAAATGAAGCATGCATCGGTAAGAAGACCAATTCAAACATTACGAATCGCGGTTCACTAATAACTCTTATCTGTTGTGACTGAATCAAACTTTTATGCATGTAACTTCGTAACAACTGTGCGCACAGTGCGGGAGACTCAGCTGCTCGCGCCAACGAGAGGTAGGCCTATCCCTGTTCTAATAGGCTATTCGTACATCTGGCACCTTCAGCATTCAGATGATTGGAGTTTTCAATCATTCAGACTTTATTTAAATTGTTCAGGTTCACCATAAGAAATAGTTTTGGTAGTTTTGCTTTAAACAGTCAGTGTATTTGGTCATTTTTACATGAACAGGGTAATTTCATAAAGGACAGCAATCATTTTTTGGAGCTGTGAATGGTCACATTCATTGGTCGGAGCGGGAGAAATTGTAAAATTCCCTGCTTTTGAGACAGGGTAAAATCCAAAGCTGCATTATATTAATTGGCAAAATTCCATGCAAATTTGTAAAGATAAATATTATTATAGTACTATCTCACAAAATGTTTAATCTGCAAAAATGACAAGTTTATCAGGGTGATGGTGATTTCAGATAAGAGTGGAGGGACTTGGTACTGCAACTGCAAGGCGATACAGAGGCTGGTGAGTACGGCCCTGTACAAGACATCAGGCGGTGTCAGAGGAAGGCCCAAACAAAAAATTGTCAAAGACTCAAGCCACCCATGCAAGGCTGTTCTCTCTGCTACCACACAGCAAGCAGTACCCGTCCAACCAACAGGAATATGAACAGCTTCTACCCCCCCCCAAGCTATACGGCTACCAAACAAGACTGGAAAATAGCTAATCAAATGGCTATCCGTACTACATGCATTGACCCTTTTTTGCACTAACTCTGTTGCACGGACTCTATGCACACACACTGGACTCTACCTACACACTCACACATAATTACACTGACATCCCAACACACACATGCAGTTGAAGTAGGAAGTTTACAGACACTTAGGCTGGAGTCATTAAAACTTGTTTTTCAACCACTCCACAAATGTCTTGTTAACAAACTGTAGTTTTGGCAAGTCAGTTAGGACATCTACTTTGTGCATAACACAAGTAATTTTTCCAACAATTGTTTACAGACAGATTATTTCACTGTATCACAATTCCAGTGGGTCAGAAGTTTACATACACTAAGTTGACTGTGCCTTTAAACAGCTTGGAAAATTCCAGAAAAGGATGTCATGGCTTTAGAAGCTTCTGATAGGCTAATTGACATCATTTGAGTCAATTGGAGGTGTACCTGTGGATGTATTTCAAGGCCGACCTTCAAACTCAGTGCCTCTTTGCTTGACGTCATGGGAAAATCAAAAAACTTCCGACTTCAACTGTACATACACACACACACTAAATATGCCCACACACACACAGGTCAGTATGCATATGCATACTGACCTAATACACACCCACTCACACACACATTCACACTCACCACATACACTGCTGCTACTGTCTATTATTTATCTTGTTGCCTAGTCACTTTACCACTACATATATGTACACAGATACTTCAACTACCTCATACCCCTGGACATCGACTCAGTACTGGTACTCCCTGTATATAGCCATGTTACTTTTACTCGTTATTGTTATTCATTATTTACTGTGTATTTATTCCTCGTGTCACTCTTTATTTTTGTATTGTTTAGCTTTGTATTGTTTAGCTTTGCATTGTTGTTAAAGGACCCGTAAGTAAGCATTTCACCGTTAATCTACACCTGCTGTTTACGAATCACGGAAGAAATAAAATTACAAATAGCCCCCACCCCTAATCTGATAGTGTGGAAGTTGATGCAACGTCTGCCCTACGGCTCAGTTCACACACACACACACACACACACACACACACACACTAACAGAGGGCCACTCATTTTAGAGATGTTATCTCAGACAGATCCAGCTCAGAGGCCCAGCTCCTGAGATCCCATCAGCAGCAGATATTCATTTCAACTGGAAAAGGATTGTGTTCATGCAACAACAACAACAAAAATGTGTGCATCGAATCGTATCGAATCGCATCAATTTGTTCCGAATCATTTCTGGCTAAAACATATCATTCCTGTATCGTGTCGAAGCCCATGTATCTAGATACACATCGAATAGTTCATGAAAGGAGAGATGCACATCCCTAGTAAACTAGGATGCTCGCCAGTGTGTTTCGCATGGCCGTAAACCACTATTGGATTACCCTTTGCTACCTGAAAAACCTGCCGTTTGTATGCCTTCCAGCGAGCTACATATGGCCACCATATGCTCCCTGGTACACAGGGACAGCTTGGTTACACATCTCAGGTAATTCCAGAGTCGTTCACGCTTAAGAGGCGAACACATATTTGAGAGTCTCTTAAATTAAAAATAAATCCTTTTGTCCCTCGCCAAAGTGGTCAGGGGCCGTTAGCAACCTGGAGCGACATCTGGGCTGGAGTGGCCGGGTAAACAGACATACGGCATTGTCACATCCCAGAGTGAAACAGAATGTTTGTTGGCATTGTTGCCAGACTAAGCAAACAATCAGAACTGTGTGTCATCAGTCTGTGTGTGTGTGTGTGTGTGTGTGTGTGTGTGTGTGTGTGTGTGTGTGTGTGTGTGTGCCTGTGTGTGTGTGTGTGTGTGTGTGTGTGTGTGTGTGTGTGTGTGTAGCCAGGGTAATTGGCCAGAAATTGGCGAGTGTGACTGCACAGAATACGATCCCCTTATAACAGAAATGCCAATGTCTGCTTAAACCCAAAGCCAAGTTAAGATCTGAATATCGGCTTTCCCGATTTTAATTGTCTACCACAGAAGCTTTGAGGTGTGAGCAAAGAGTGAGAGTGAGAGGGAGCATGGGAGAGATACAGTTGAGTGCAAAGAACAAAATCTGTGTATCTCGAGATTTCTTCAGCAAGGTGCTGTAATGTCTCATTATCTACCATTAAAATATAGGCTACTGGACTTTATTTTCCGAGCAATCAGACACATTCCTATTAGGCTAATCTTACTATTCTCCGCAAAACCTTGTAAAGTAGAACTGTTAAAAAAACTTCACTTTTTGCTCATAGTGCTGGGAGGAGCTGGAGCTATTGGCTGATAACAGTATTCATCGCTTGAACAGAGATACACTACATGGCCAAAAATTTGTGGATTCAGCATTTTCAGCCACATCCGTTGCTGACAGGTGTATACAATCGAGCACACCATGCCCACAGTCGGTTATGACATCTACTTTGTGCATGACACAAGTAATTTTTCCAGCAATTGTTTTTCAGAGAGATTATTTCACTTATAATTCACTGTATCACAAATCCAGTGGGTCAGAAGTTTACATACACTAAGTTGACTGACTTTAACCAGCTTGGAAAAGTCCAGAAAATGATGTCATGACTTTAGAAGCTTCTGATAGGCTAATTGACACAATTTGAGTCAATTGGAGGTGTACCTGTGGATGTATTTCAAGGCCGACCTTCAAACTCAGTGCCTCTTTGCTTGACATCATAGGAAAATCAAAAGAAATCAGCCAAGACCTTAAAAAAAGATTGTAGACCTCCACAAGTCTGGTTCATCCTTGGGAGCAATTTCCAAACGCCTGAAGGTACCACGTTCACCTGTACAAACAATAATACACAAGTATAAACACCATGGGACCACGCAGCCGGCATACCGCTCAGGAAGGAGACGCGTTCTGTCTCCTAGAGAGGAACGTACTTTGGTGCAAAAAAGTGCAAATCAATCCCAGAACAACAGCAAAGGACCTTGTGAAGATGCTGGAGGAAAACAGGTACAAAAGTATCTATATCCACAGTAAAACGAGTCCTATATCGACATAACCTGAAGGCCCACTCAGCAAGGAAGAAGCCACTGCTCCAAAACCGCCATAAAGAAGCCAGACTACAGTTTGCAACTGCACATGGGGACAAAGATCATACTTTTTGGAGAAATGTCCTCTGGTCTGATGAAACAAAAATAGAACTGTTTGGCCATAATGACCGTCATTATGTTCGGAGGAAAAAGGGGGAGGCTTGCAAGCCAAAGAATACCATCCCAACCGTGAAGCACAGAGGTGGCACCATCATGTTGTGGGGGTGCTTTGCTGCAGGAGGGACTGGTGCACTTCACAAAATAGATGGCATCATGAGGCAGGAAAATGATGTGGATATATTGAAGCAACATCTCAAGACATCAGTCAGGAAGTTAAAGCTTAGTCGCAAATGGGTCTTCCAAATGGACAATGACCACAAGCATACTTCCAAAGTTGTGGCAAAATGGCTTAAGGACAACAAAGTCAAGCTACTGGAGTGGCCATCACAAAGCTCTGACCTCAATCCTATATACAATTTGTGGGCAGAATTGAAAAAGCGTGTGCGAGCAAGGAGGCCTACAAATCTGACTCAGTTACACCAGCTCTGTCAGGAGGAATGGGACAAAATTCACCCAATTTATTGTGGGAAGCTTGTGGAAGCCTACCTGAAAAGTTTGACCCAAGTTAAAGAATTTAAAGGCAACGCTACCAAATACTAATTGAGTGTATGTAAACTTCTGACCCACTGGGAATGTGATGAAAGAAATAAAAGCTGAAATAAATCATTCTCTCTACTATTATTCTGACATTTCACATTCTTAAAATAAAGTAGTGATCCTAACTGACCTAAGACAGGGAATTTTAACTAGGATTAAATGTCAGGAATTTAAATGTATTTGGCTAAGGTGTATGTAAACGTCCGACTTCAACTGTATGTCTGGATTTGATTAGAGCTTTGATTAGCATGATAATTCAAACCTGATGCTACCTGAGCCTGATGAGCCATATATTAAATTACTTTAAATGAGCCCTACATTAATTACATTTAAATGAGCCCAAGTCCAAAAAATCCCAAATGATTGTGCCGTTAGCCAATACATATACAGGCTACATTATGCACGACAGAAAAACATTAAAGCCCATAGATAGCTATATGTGACTCACCACCTGGATTCGGTCTTATGTAGCAAATATGAAATGGTGTGTTTTCCATTATATAATAGTAGAGACACAGAGCTACAAAATGGTATATTATACACTGCATTTGAGGAACAATGGGAAAGTAATTCTGCATTGAAAGTTGATCAACTTGTAAACACATTTTCGTAAATGGCCGTTGAATGATTTGGTATCTAGTGAAGAGCTCCTCTTTGTCTACACCCATTCAGCATTGTTCACACCCTCACACTAAGCTTTAGCCCCACCCATCTCATTTCGCTTTCGAAGCACACACTTGACGCTCTGGCCGATGATTTGTTAACCTCTGGATAACATGAAAACAGCCTAACCAGCTCTGCTGGCAACAATTCCATAACACTTTTTTGCAGACGTTTACTGACACCGGCCATATTCAATGGGTGTTGTACACACGTCACGTAACGTTAGCTAACGAGGCAGCCAGCCAACGTTACCTAGTTAAACAATAAACAGTGCCAACAATGCCACAGTGCTGAGAGCTAAGCAACCATGTTCAATGTTAGCTTGCTAACATTAGGCTCTAACTAGAACAGCACAAAGGCTCTTGGAAACTAATAATAATGTCAGCTAGGGAGCCAGACAGCTAATGTAAGCATGAAATGAAACCACTTTGTCAAAATTAGAAAACGTTTAATATCTGAAAATGTAACGTAACGCTAGACTATCTTACCTGTATACATCATCGTACATGGACGAGTCTCCCTGTCAGTAACCAACAAAGCTCGTAATTTGACAATTTTATTCGTATTTACAGATGCATACAAGTTTGTTATTAATGCACATGAAAGTTCACATGTTCAAGAAGGCATTTCTTCCCAAAAACGCATTTTGCAACATTTTTTTTAACGTTCAAATGGCTCTCCAGGTCCTTTCCTGTTTCAGCATGACAATACCCCTGTCCACAAAGTGAGATCCATACAGAAATGGTTATCAATATTGGTCACTTTAATAACTCTACCTACATGTACATACTACCTCAACTAACCAGTGCCCCCGCACATTGACTCTGTATCGGTATACCCCTGTATATAGTCTCGCTATTGTTATTTTACTGCTACTCTTTAATTACTTGTTACTTTTATCTCTTTTTCTCATCCATATTTTAGTTTTTAACTGCATTGTTGGTTAGGGGATCATAAGTAGTTTGTCCTGATGGTGTTCTGAATCAGGACTGGTTAACATCTAGCTCTGATCAACTCACACTTCTATGCAATACTTATAATCTCACTCAGATTGTCAACAGTGTAACTAGGTTGAATATAAAATATCCTATGAAATACTCTTTGATTGATTTGATCTTAACCAATACTCCTCATTGTTTTAATGCTTCTGGTATTTTTGCAAATTACATAAGTGATCACTGTGCTATTGCCTGTGTGAGAGATGGTAAAATTCCTAAGAAATCTCCATGTGTCATTACGAAAAGAAACTGGAAGCGGTTTGATATTCAAGGTTTTTTACATGATGTATCTAGCATTGAATGGAATAGAATGGAATTAATCTCTGATGTTGAAAAAGCCTATTCTTCCTTCCACAACGCATTCCAGGAAGTATGCAATAGGCATGCCCCTTAAAAAAAATTCAGGATTAAGGGCAGAGAGAACCCTTGGTTTACTAAGGAACTTACAAAAACCATAAGGGAACGAAATGCTATGTGGGCTAAAGCAAGAGGGACTGGTTTGGCAGATGACTGGATGGCTTTTAACCGTCTTCGAAATATGGGTGTGGCTATGATCTGTAAATTGAAAGCAGACCACTACCTGAAATCTACTTCACATAATTTAAATAATCCATTGAAATTTTGGCAACTAGTGAAAGGTTTGGAGTGCAAAAAAGATACACAGCTTCCTAAACAATTGTTGGTAGACACACAGATTGTAACTGAGAGAACCTCCATTCTGAAAGCCTTGAATGCGCATTTTTTAGATGCAGGCAGTTTATTTGAAAAGGTCAAAGGTATAATTGAGCCCCCTATGAATTTATCTGACACCCCTGTGCACTCCTTCACCAGGTTCTCCTTTTCATCCTTCTCTGTTTCAGAAGTGTGTAAAGCCCTGAAAGAAATAGACCCCCGCTTCCTACACCTAGCTGCAGACATCACTTCTCCCCCCTAACATGTATTTTTAAACTCACGCTTGATGTTAAGGAAATCCCCAAGTTATGGAAATCTGCTTTTGTATTGCCTCTCCTGAAAAGTGGAGATCCTTCGCTACTTGACAACAAATCGACCCATATCAAAATTGGCTGTACTGTCAAAGGTACTGGAGTCCTTAGTTAGTAGGCAGCTAAAGGCCAACTTCCAAGAAAACAACATCTTAAATGGAATGCAATCAGGTTTTAGGTCTGGCCACAGCACTGTCTCAGCAACATTGAAGGTTTTAAATGACATCCACTGTGCTCTTGATAGAAGTTACATTGTGTCGTCTGTCTTTATTGATTTTTCGAAGGCTTTTGACACCGTGGACCATGCTGTGTTAGTGCAAAGGTTAAATGTTGTGTAATTACTGGTCATGC
The DNA here is from genome assembly GCF_901001165.1 of Salmo trutta. Taxonomy (NCBI): domain Eukaryota; kingdom Metazoa; phylum Chordata; class Actinopteri; order Salmoniformes; family Salmonidae; genus Salmo; species Salmo trutta. Next base: position 26,994,162 of record NC_042971.1, read on the forward strand.
TCTAGATTGGTTTATAAATTACCTATCAAATCGTACACAATGTGTAATGGTGGATGGTTGTAAATCTGAGTCCATAGAGGTGTGCTCAGATGTTCCGCAAGGTTCTATTTTGCGGCCACTGTTAATTTTGTATATTAACAACATTGGGGATCTTAATGAAACAGTGGATGTTAATTTTTATGCAGATGATACTGTTCTTTATTCAAGTGGTAGTAGTTTATCTTTAGCATTTGAAAATGCCCAAAGAGCATTTAACATCATACAACAGAATCTGTATGATTTAAAGCAGGTTCTAAATTCGGGTAAAACAAAATGCATGGTATTTTCAAATGACAAGCACGTTACTAATCATGTCATTGCTACATTGGCTGGACATACTATAGAGCAAGTTAAAGTGTACAAATATTTGGGTGTGTGGGTTGATGATAAGCTGAGCTTCACTGTGCATGTAGAGAACTTGATAAGGAAGCTCAAGCTGAGAATAGGTTTTTATTACCGGCATAAGGCTTGTTTTTCTTTGGAGGCCAGGAAGGAGCTGGTACGATGTACATTACTGGCAGTTTTAGATTTTAGTGGTGTTATAGGGGCAACCAGAGGGAAAACATTTCTAGATCAACTGTACTCAACACACAGAGACGCGTACAAAGCTCTCCCTCGCCCTCCATTTGGTAAATCCGACCACAACTCTATCCTCCTGATTCCTGCTTACAAGCAAAAATTAAAGCAGGAAGCACCAGTGACTCAGTCTATAAAAAAAATGGTCATATGAAGTACAGTGAGGGAAATAAGTATTTGATCCCCTGCTGATTTTGTACATTTGCCCACTGACAAAGAAATGATCAGTCTATAATTTTAATGGTAGGTTTATTTGAATAGTGAGAGACAGAATAACAAAAAAATTCAGAAAAATGCATGTCAAAAATGTTACAAATTGATTTGCATTTTAATGAGGGAAATACGTATTTGACCCCTCTGCAAAACATGACTTAGTACTTGGTGGCAAAACCCTTGTTGGCAATCACAGAGGTCAGACGTTTCTTGTAGTTGGCCACCAGGTTTGCACACATCTCAGGAGGGATTTTGTCCCACTCCTCTTTGCAGATCTTCTCCAAGTCATTAAGGTTTCGAGGCTGACGTTTGGCAACTCGAACCTTCAGCTCCCTCCACAGATTTTCTATGGGATTAAGGTCTGGAGACTGGCTAGGCCACTCCAGGACCTTAATGTGCTTCTTCTTGAGCCACTCCTTTGTTGCCTTGGCTGTGTGTTTTGGGTCATTGTCATGCTGGAATACCCATCCACGACCCATTTTCAATGCCCTGGCTGAGGGAAGGAGGTTCTCACCCAAGATTTGACGGTACATGGCCCTGTCCATCGTCCCTTTCATGCGGTGAAGTTGTCCTGTCCCCTTAGCAGAAAAACACCCCCAAAGCATAATGTTTCCACCTCCATGTTTGACGGTGGGGATGGTGTTCTTGGGGTCATAGGCAGCATTCCTCCAAACACGGCGAGTTGAGTTGATGCCAAAGAGCTCCATTTTGGTCTCATCTGACCACAACACTTTCACCCAGTTGTCCTCTGAATCATTCAGATGTTCATTGGCAAACTTCAGACGGGCATGTGTATGTGCTTTCTTGAGCAGGGGGACCTTGCGGGCGCTGCAGGATTTCAGTCCTTCACGGCGTAGTGTGTTACCAATTGTTTTCTTGGTGACTATGGTCCCAGCTGCCTTGAGATCATTGACAAGATCCTCCCGTGTAGTTCTGGGCTGATTCCTCACCGTTCTCATGATCATTGCAACTCCACGAGGTGAGATCTAAGGAGATGATTGTGGACTACAGGAAAAGGAGCACCGAGCACGTCCCCCTTCTCATCGACGGGGCTGTATTGGAGCAGGTTGAGAGCTTCAAATTCCTTGGTGTCCACATCAACAACAAACTAGAATGGTCCAAACACACCAAGACAGTTGTGAAGAGGGCACGACAAAGCCTATTCCCCCTCAGGAAACTATAAAGATTTGGCATGGGTCCTGAGATCCTCAAAAGTTTCTACAGCTGCAACATCGAGAGCATCCTGACCGGTTGCATCACTGCCTGGTACGGCGATTGCTCGGCCTCTGACCGCAAGGCACTTCAGAGGGTAGTGCGTACGGCCCAATACATCACTGGGGCAAAGCTACCTGCCATCCAGGACCTCTACACCAGGCGGTGTCAGAGGAAGGCCCTAAAAATTGTCAAAGACCCCAGCCACCCCAGTCATAGACTGTTCTCTCTACTACCGAATGGCAAGCGGTACCAGAGTGCCAAGTCTAGGACAAAAAGGCTTCTCAAAAGTTTTTACCCTCAAGCCATAAGACTTCTGAACAGGTAACCAATGGTTACCTGGACTATTTGCATTGTGTGTCCCCCCTCAACCCCTCTTTTACGCTGCTACTACTCTCTGTTTATCTTATATGCATAGTCACTTTAACCATACATCCATGTACATACTACCTCAATTGGGCCGACCAACCAGTACTCCCGCACATTGGCTAACTGGGCTACCTGCATTGTGTCCCAACTCCCGCCAACCCCTCTTTTTACGCTACTGCTACTCTCTGTTCATCATATATGCATAGTCACTTTAGCCATACCTACATGTACAAACTACCTCAATAAGCCTGACTAACCGGTTCCTGTATATAGCATTGCTACTCTTATTTTCAAATGTATTTTTACTGTTGTTTTATTTCTTTACTTACCTACACACACACACACACACACACACACACACACACACACACCTTTTTTTGCACTTTTGATTAGAGCCTGTGTAAGTAAGCATTTCACTGTTGTATTCGGCGCACGTGACAAACTTTGATTTGATATATATATATATGCAGGTCTCAGCCACTACCCTGAGAGCACTTGATTCAGTGTATCATGCAGCCCTCAGGTTCATTACAAATCAGAAACGTCTAACGCATTGTGATCTCTACAGCGCTGTTGGCTGGTCGTCATTGACCTTGCGTAGGCTTAAACACTGGTATACACTGATTTATAAGGCCATATTGGGTAAAATGCCACTTTATCTCTGTTCTTTTTTAGACAGGTCGGTAAATAAATATCAATTACGGTCCCATTCTCATTTGCTTCTTACAGTACCAAAAATTAAAACAGGTCATGGTAGAAATAGTTTTAGTTACTTAGCATCCGTGATCCTGGAATTCTCTCTTGAACATTTAAAAATGTGATGATCTAGTTTCATTGGTGGAGTTTAAACACTTGATCGATGTATCTATCATAGAAGAGTGTAATTGTCTTTAGGCTAGCTGTTTTTAATAAAGACTTTCGTGTTTTTAACGTAAAATGTTTTTGTTGTACTGTATGTGTTTATAGTTTTAATGTTGTGTTAATGTATGTAAGTTGTTTTGTCTGAAACGTTGTTCCCTCTGCTGCTATTGGACCAGGTCACTCTTGGAAAAGAGATGTTATCTCAATAAGAAAAACCTGTATAAATAAAGGTAAAATAAAAATGTATTTTTAAAAATGAAGCATTTCACTGTAAGGTGAAATGTTGTATTTGGCGCATGTGACTAATACAATTTGATTTGATGTAGAAGAACTTGACTGGCCTGCACAAACCCCTGATAACAACCCCATCCAACACCTTTGGGATGAATTGGAATGCCGACTGTGAGACAGGCCTAATCGCCCAACATTGGTGCCCGACCTCACTGATGCTCTTGTGGCTGAATGGAAACAAGTCCCCACAGCAATGTTCCAACATCTAGTGGAAAGCCTTCCCAGAAGTGTGGAGGCTGTTATAGCAGCAAAGAGGGGACCAACTTCATACTAAGGCCAATGATTTTGGAATGAAATGTTCGATGAGCAAGGGTGTCCACATACTTTTGGCAATGTTGTGTGTGAAAGGGAGGAGTGAGCTAAATTCCACAGTCTGAATACAGTAAAGGAACCTACTAGAGCAGTGTTTCCCAACCCTGGGCCTCGAGTACCCCCAACAGTACACCATTTTTCATTTTAGCCCTGGACAAACACACCTCATTCAACTGATTGAGGACTTAATGATTAGTTGACAAGTTGAATGAGTTGTGCTTGTCCTGTGTTACAATAAAATGTGTACTGTTGTGGGTACTCGAGGACCAGGGTTGGGAAAAACTGTACTACAGTACCAGCATACTCTCTTAACATCCCAAATCTCCCCTTTCTCATTACCATGCTCTAAGAAAAACATTAAACCTGTCAGAACTTTTAGCACCTCGAGAAAATGGCACATTCTGTTTATATTGTATTTATAGTAATTGTATTCCCTGATATAGACTACCAAAGGCAACAGTGGCTTGCATGTAGACTAATATGGCTTGCACATTGTAAGAATGTGGTTTAGCTTTGAAAGCTTAATGCCCTACAAAACCATTTCAAGGCTCATGTCTGAGTCTAAAGAAATGGACCGTTTTTACACCTCACTGATAGTGTAACATGATAATATACAGTACATGTTGTCTCTGGAAAAAGTCCCCAAAAAACAGCTGCTTCTCTCTTTTGTAGCTGGAGGTCAAAATTCTTGCCCATAAATCACTGTGACCAAGGCAACACAGCAATCTTTGAAGATTCCATTCTGTCTCTAAAGGGCATTTCAATTACATACTCTGAAGCCAATGTTGAATTTTCATGTCCAAACCCAAATGCGTTTTGGAGAGGAAGTATGATATTCAAAATAATATGCCAGCCTGTTTCATAGGGCCCAACCCAATTAATTTGCTCAATTATTTTCAGATCCTCCCAACTTGCTTACAGCAACATAAAAATTAACTGCTAACACTGATTTTTGAATAGTAATAACAAAATCATATTCCATGGCATGTGGCCAAATGAAGAGGGGTGACAACAGACAGAGTGCTTGAAGCTACTTACCAGTATCAACTGAAAGTTCAGGGGAGTTATGGGAGTGTACCGTTTTCTAAACAGCTCATTCAGTTGAAGTCTGTATTGGGCTGTGAATGTCTTGCGCTAGGCCTACATTTCTCTTGCATACAGCCCTTGTGGCATACACACCCCATGGGCCATGTCCCAAATTCTATTCAGCGTTCAGCTGACTCTCACCTGCAAACTGATGATCCCCTCCAGAGGCCAACTCAGGAAACGGGCAAGTCGACGAGGCAGCAGCGGGCCAATGAAAACTTTTAGTATACCACTGTTACAGTAAACAGATATACTCAAGTCGCTGCAAGCGCAAGAATGTTGCTCGCTCGCTCGTTAGCACACACTGCTGCGTACAGAAGTCTGGACTCCCACTGAATATTTGCAATTTAAATACACGCGCCTGCTCTTCAGGCTTGGTTTCTGCAACATATTCTGTTACAGAGGGGGAGGGTCTTTCGAAGAAAGACAGAAGATCGTTAAAACTTTTGGGAAAGGGGAGTGCCCCATTACTTTTTGCTGGCTTGTGTCTTGTGACAACCTGCTGCAGCCTCCGCTTGTGTGGTCTTCAGTCCCCCCCAATCAGTGCTGCCTCGTCAGCCATTATGCTGCGAACAAAGTGTTTCATTTTGGAGCCCGGGTGAGATCTCCCACTTATTGTGTTCAATCTGTACACATTAGGCTATACCGTGAGCTGTCAAAGGAGAGACGCTCTGCGTATGCAAATGTGCCATAAATAAGTGACGTTGGGCAGAGGGATAGCATAAATAATCCATCTGATGGAGGGGTGGGTGGGGGAGTGGATGCTTTCTCAGAGAGGAGCTAGGGATACAACTGCAGGCAGGGAGCAACCACGCCTGTCTCTGCACGCCCGACGCCACCGCCCTGCTGCCTGGTCAGTTGGACTGTTCCATCACTGGACAGTGGCTATGTTACTGAACAGATGGAAAGTGGGCCCTTGTAAAGGTGGCTGTGTACGTTTGGAGTGTTGCCCCCTTGACCTCTTCCGGTTCCCTGAGGTAAAGCCCGTCTGGCGACCCCTTGTGTGGCTCTCGCAGGGTCACAAAGGGTTAGTCTCTAATGGACACAGGACAAATCACTGGCTCGGCTAGAAATGCTGTGACAGATTGGCACCGGCCACTTTCTGCTGCCAGCCTCTGTAGTAATAAGGGTTCTATGGAGGTAACCTCCTCGCCTTTAAGCTCTGTATCTCTTTTCCCCTAGGCTGCTGTCACAGTCACAAGCCTGTCGACAATTGTACAATATGGTGACAGAACAACAAGGCAGCAGCCTGGGGGGGATTCACTTCAGGTAATATTTCAGCTCTCCAGATGTCGACCTCTTCTCATGACAAATAGGAGGTCTGAGCAGCTCAAGTTGGGTGAAACAATGGCATCTCTCATTATTAGCTACTGCAAGGTGTGTAAGACAAGTTTGAATTTTAAACGCTGGCTACAGGAAAGCTGTAACTGTTGCCGAAGTATCGCGGTTTAACAGTGGTGCACAACAAATCATAGAGACAGTGCTGTAACCGTTGTTTAAATCGGATGTATCATAGGCCTGTGAATTCACTCGTGGGTGTTGAAGCTGTCAAATACGCTCCAGATCCACTCTTTGCTGCAGTGTTACGGCAATGACAGGAAGCAAAACTTACTTGGGGCTGCCCACAGTCCTATTACATTGTATCCCATAAACCCCTTGGCCTGGAATAAAACTGCTGATTAATAGCAAGTGCATATTAAAATCCAGAGCATGCTCAAGAGCACCAGCTGCGTATCTAACCCCTGCTCACTCTAATACAGTAGCCCGAAACTAGGATAAGCAGAGGGCAGGGAGGTAGGGTCAAACACAAAACATCTGGGGAACAATTCCATGGTAAATAGAGGCAATAACAAATAGACTAAGTCATAAACACCTCCTCCTCTTGCTAGTTAGCGTCTGAAATGGGACAAACCTAACCGAACGGCGCAGGATATGAAGAGAGGCTTCTGCCTAGCCATCGTAATTCCAACTGGTAGGGGTTTTACGGTTGGGAATTATTTAGGCATTACTGGTAATATCCCCATAAAATTTCATGGACTCAATTATCTCAAAGGATCATTCCTTGTACTTACACAGCTTTAACCTGTGTAGATATACATTAAATGTCATTATCCTGGAATGTGTAAGTGTGTAGTTAGCGAGGCTGTCATCAGCTCTATCAGCACCGGAGACTGCAGTGATTTTCGGGAAGTAAGGAACTCGTCAAATTGAAAGTGTACATGATTAATTTAGTCAAACGCAAGCAAATCATGCTAATGATTATGTGCTCAATAAAATATTATTCCCAGTTTTAGATTAAGTTTTTTCAGGAATCACTTATTTTCCATAAAGGGTGAATGTGCATATTATGTTTTCTATGAGTTTTGCCTAAAATAATGATTTTGTACCAGTAATGAAATAAATCTCTCTGATGACTTCTACATCCCTCTAAGGGGTAAATTATGAAGTCTTTGAAATGATTTGGTTTGGTTTAGGGCTAAACTTCACTGTGAATGAATCCTTCAATTATTTCACCTTCTATATACCACGTCTTCTCGACAAAAACAGATGTAAGCAAAGCCAAGAAGTGAGCACTCCCACTAGGTCTATTGGATACATTCCCCAAGCCAGTGAAAACAAACTCTTTTTAGCGTCTATTAGTTGGCACGTGCCTTGACTGAAGCCATTTATTATTAAAATGCATCAAACCTCACATTGGCAGGTGATGATGGGGGACGGGGGGCTTCGAGCTGTGAACAGGAGTGCCCTGAGGCATGAAGAAGGGTGTGAATTTCTCTGCAAACAAAGGCCAAAGTCAACTCAAGAGGATGCTCCCCTAGGATTTGTGCTGCAAGGTCACAAAAAGGTCGCCAGACTTTGCGGAAAGTGCCAGGGAAGATATAGTGTTGCGACAAAAGAGGGAAGAAGGAAGCTCCTGCTCTGTTAGCTCTGTGCTGTGTCGATTGGGAGTAAATGAAAACAAGGTTAATGCATTCAGCTCTCATTACACCCTGCTGAAAGAGAGGGTACCACCCATATCGAGAGGCATGGCACAAGAAATCAAAACAGCGAGTTACGAGTGAAGCTCAAAGCCAACACGTTACCGGCGGACGAGATCTATTCGCCTCACTCTTTTGGAGTGAGCCATCCAGCACGCCGGAACTGATTCAATGTCACTCGATGTGTGCCCAAGCATCCTTGCTGTGCTGCTAACGTCTTAAGAGAATTTGCCAGGTGAATTAACATCTAGCTATCAGTGTCTGGCAACTAAATACTAGAGGGATGCTCTCCAGAACTGTGTGTACCTTTACGGAAAAAACACCTGTGATCGCATGATCTTATGTGAAGTTAATGTGGTAACATGAAACTACACGTGAAAACAATTGAGCACATGTGAAGCCTGATCTCGTGAAATAAATGTGGCAACAAGGGGAAGAAATTCAACATTTGATACCATGGAACGTTTTTCACATGTAAAACAGCAAATTTCAGGTGAAAACATGTTATTCTCCTCACATGTGAAATGGTGGTGTTAACATGTGAACTCTAAATTGAATACATGTAAACATACACTGACTATACAAAAAAAAAAAAAAAAAAAACACCTAAACAGCTTACTATGACACAGACTGACCAGGTGAATCCAGGTGAAAACTATGATCCCTTATTGATGTCACTTGTTAAATCCAAAAGAAGGGTGGGAGATGGGTTAAAGAAGGACTTTTAAGTCTTGAGACAACAGCAACATGGATTGTGTATGTGTGCTATTCAGAGGGTGAATGGGCAAGACAAAAGATTTAAGTGCCTTTGAATGGGGGTTTGGTAGTAGGTACCAGGCGCATCAGTTCCTGTCAAGAACTGCAACGCTGCTGGGTTTTTCACCCTCAACAGTTTCCCGTGTGTATCAAGAATGGTCCACCACCCAAAGGACATCCAGCCAACTTGACAACTGTACACCACAATATTTACCAAATTAGTTTTCATCTACACTGAACAAAAATTTAAACGCAGCATGTAAAGTGTTGGTCATCCAGCCAACTTGACACAACTGTGGGAAGCATTGGCGTCAACATGGGCCAGCATCCCTGTTTCAACACCTTGTAGAGTCCATGCCCCAACGAATTGAGGCTGCTCTGATGGCAAAAGGGAGGAGGGGGGGTGGGGGGACTGACTTTTGTACTGACTTTTCAATAAAAATCAATGTGTGATGACCTAGTGCACACAAAATGGACTTTTTCGCTGAAGCTTTCATGTACTGAATAAAAATCTAAAGTTCAATGTGTTTCCATCGCATTTTCAACTCTACTGTTTTCTCACAAAAACTGTTGGGTTCAATAGCAAATGTGATTACTCTGGTCTTGGCACATGCACTCTAGCAAACAGCTCTCAGATACAAGTAGTTATTATGGATAAGAGCGAGACATTTTTTATTTGTCAAAACAGGAGCCAAGCATCGATATTTATGTCACCAGAATCAGACCATCGATATTTATTGGAAAGGAGCATCAAGATCACCGTGCTGTGAAGTTCATCATGAGTTATTTAATCTGTAGCCTAATAAAACTGCATGGCTTCCATAGTCGTAGTGGGAGGACCACACAGCATATCATCGTTTGACTCCAAGTTTTCTTCGATGTGATGTCATTATCGCCATTACTTGCATAATTAACTTTAACGACACCAAAATAACCCACCATGTCAAACAAAGGAATTATCTGGCTGCATTTATAATATTCTTGTTTCCATCACAGCTGCCATGATTTGTTTTGATTACAGTATTGCTCTACTCTTATAAAAACTTTGGATGGAAACCTGTTACTAATTTCATTGACTTATTTCAGTAATTTTAGGGTTTTCTATATAGTTGTATAATGTTGGTGGAGCATATAGTCCTGTTTTAAATGTTACTCCTGAATCACTATGATAAATATCATAGTTTTTCTTTAGTGTATTATACAAAGCTGAGATTTACTTTGAAGTCCAAAGTGTAGGAATACAGGTGAAATCCGTCATTAACACAGACATGGTGGAGTAGCAGGAAGATTGGAATGCCGTGAACCAAGAGGTTGTGTTTGAATCCCGGGTGAGGACATGTTGAATAATAATTACTGTAGAAATAAATGTGCATAATGTAACCGTCTGTCAAATATGTTCATTTAAAACACTGACTATTTCTTGATGTTCTGGGGACATCCTAATGACACATTTTTGTTTGAAGGGCATCACCTGTGAAATCTCATGTGAAAAATATTCACGTCAACATTTTTATCCACATGTGAAACTTCATGTGAAATATCATCACGTTAAGGGTTTCAAGACCACATGGTTTCACGCAAAAAAATTGCCCAGCGTTGTCCAGGTTAGGGGAGGGTTTGGCCAGGGGGGCTTTACTTGGCTCAGCGCGCTCTAGCGACTCCTTGTGGTGTGCCGGTCGCCTGCAGGCTGGCTTTGGTCGTCAGTTAAACAGTAAATCCTCCGACACATTGGTGCGGCTGGCTTCCTGGTTAAACGAGCGGGTGTTAAGAAGCGCGGCTTGGCGGGTCATGTTTCGGAGGACGCATGAATCAACCTTCGCCTCTCCCGAGTTTCAGCGATGAAACAAGATCGTAATCACGACAAAGGGGGTAAAAATTGCACACAAAAAAGAAACGGATGAATTGGCACAGTGACCAAAATCAAACTCCTGTTGCAAATATTAGTTTAGTTTAATTCACTAATAATAAGGCTCGTGTTGACGTGCCCGGACATTCATACAATAAGCAAGCTAGCTAGCTAAGCAGATAGCTATGTGACCTGTTCGCAAAGATTACGATAGCTAACTCTCATCTGTGGTTTTAGCTAGCTAGCTATATTAGCTACTATGCTAGCTAGCTGGCTAGATAAACATGGTGCTAACATATCAGATAGAAGCTAATTGCCAACATAGCTAGCTAACAATAGCTGGTTATCATTTTGAACATGCACCATTTTCAGCAACGAGCCATCTGACTTGACGTGTAACGTTAGTTATTTACTGGTGTGCTGATCTGACCAGCCGCAATCATATCCATAAATCGACAGCTGTTAGTCGGATTAGATGATTGTTGTAATAGGGAAAGAAGAAAGTATTTTAAAATGGCTAAAAAGGTCGACAATAGGTGCATGTTTCTAGACCAAGAAAGCTCCAGATCAACTTGCGTGTGTGTGCGTTCTCACTTCTCAAACTATGGGCAGATTTGCGTCATTCAGAAAGAACGTGAATCATCGTTTCATCTTTTTTCCTACCCCTGCAGTCCTTGTTATATTTTATGCACATTTATGGCTCGGTAGCAAATGTCATCGCCATTGAGCTAGTTATCATAGTAGAGTAAGCAGCAACTGATATGAGTAATGAAGAGAAATGTGAGGAGATGTGACAGGGAGCAGAGTTACAGCCTGGCTCTATCCAATCGTTGCAGTAGGATCAAGTTACAACCCACCTATTTCTTGACAGATAGCTGAGCTCGCCAATTGACTTGTTTCGAATTTCGTTCTGGCAGTTGATTTGTTTAGAGATGCGTGCTGATAGCTGATGAAAAAAAAGTTTTTCCCCCGATCACGGAAAATGAACAAAGTTTCAAAAGCATCCGTGATCACAAATCATGACGTTACGTTGGACCCATTTGCATTGATGTTATTTTATATTCTCAAACTAACAGCAGTGCCTATATGATGTTCTTCCATACAGGCGTGACATGCTGGAGTGATGCTTCTATGCAAATGTTGTTGATCAGTAGGCTAATATAAGTCCCAAATGGAAGGCAAACAGAGTGTTTGTCATCTGTAGCACCATAGACTCCACCAATCAGCCAAAACAAGCTCAATAACTCAATGCATGCACACACTCCTATTGAATATGCATTCACCTGTATTGTGAGTAGGGCTATGCCATCTTAACATATCCAGTTTAACTAAGAGATTTACCATTCAAATACACTATCATCATTATGTTGTTATGTAGCTAGATTGGTAAAAATAAAGTCAAATGTATTGTTTCATTAAAAAATGTATGCATTAACACATGCAATGCTGTCTTAGAAATGTCAACAAAATGTTCAAATTGAATGATATCGAATATTGGTCTAAAATATCAGCCATCGGCCCCCTTAACCACCATAAATCGTTATCGGCCCTAAAAAAACATATTGGTCGTTCTCTAATACAAAGGTCATTCCCATTTCGCCCCCTTGATGGGGTTGTCCTATTAAATAGCTGTGTATGTGTTTGGCTGTAATATCCTCTCTAACAAAACTTTAACTAGTGTCTCTTTAGGAGAGATAGGGGGAGCGAAAGAGAGAGAGGGAGTGGGCTTTAGTGTCTACAGCAGTGTGAGTCTAGGCTGTCTCTGACTCCCAGCGCATAAGGCCCTAGAAGCGCCGCTATGACCAATTGCCTTGGTGTCAGTGGCTCTGGCGCACTGACCCACCCACACCGGGCTAGGAGAGAAGAGGCAGAGACACTCGGGCATAACAATCCGAGCAGAGTGGGACGCAGCTAGCAGCTCTGGCAAGTGAGGAACCTTGCTTCAGCATGACACGTAATCGCTGAACAAGGGACTGTCTGGTGCCCAAAACATTCCATCAATCACACTAATGGGGCCTATGAACTTAAATCCATACTGCCACTGTAACCTCTGTGACTATAACACAACACAGGGCCGGATGACAACTGTTAGCATTAGCTAGCGCAAACCAAAATGAAATGGGACAAAGAGCTACAGGGCCGATGCTACAGTAAAGTGAGCCTGGCTGAGCAGTCAAGGAAGCTTACATCCAAAGGAAACAGAGAGAGGGGGTCTATTTGCCTTCACCGGGAATTACCACAAGTCCATTTAGCACAATATGCGCCAACCAGTGAAAGTGCAAACACCCCCTACCCCATCACTGTTAACCACCTAGCACCCCCTCGATGATCATCCCAATCCAGCTGCACCTATGTGCTCAGGAATAATGCCCATTACTGTGCCTCCGAATGGGGCCTTTCTGACAGGTGAATGTGTCTCCAAAGAAATGTTCCATGATGAAAACAGTCAGCCCTGGATGAGTATTATTCATTCATCATTCTTACAAGTTGTGGTGGCTTGCTCATTTCTCCCTAACGGCTTATCGCCAGCCTCTCTCCATCTCTCCCTCTCTCTTTGAGCAATGCCTCAGCAAATCCCCATTGCTAAATGCTTTTTTCCCTGAAATCTAATGGAAGTGATTTGACTGCAGATTAATAGGCTGGCAGAGGCAAAATGCAGGGGTGTGCAGCACTGTGGATATTATGCTATATACATGGCTGCATGGAAAATGATACTGGGGTGTGCTTTGAGATATGTGGTAATACCAGCTGGTAAGGTGAATGGATGCATAAACACATTTTGAACAGAGGGATATTTATTTTAAATGCCAAGTGGCTAGTGCGATTTAAGAGATGTGTTTACCGAGGCAAGTCCTGCCTCCAAGTTATCCCCCTCTTTGTCTGTTTGGGTAATAATGCCTTTGTGTTGAATGAATCTACACCCAGGGGTGAGGATAATATAACACTTTTATCTGAGGTTCATAATGGCCCTTTCTGATTTATAGACAAACTGTCAAGATGTGCCCTGATATTAAGCCAAACCCTCCGTTATTCTCTACTCACAATATAAATATTATATTGTGCTTTCACAGAACCAAGACATGGCAGCCTGGGGGACATTCTATAAATACTATATGACAGGCAACATAGGTTTTAAAGTTATCAGTGCATTCACTCGCCTTGCTCACACTAAAATCCTGCATCTCTGTACTCCGAGGGACTCTGAGGGATGGCCAAGTGTTTTTTCTGGCTTCACTGTGATTTGATCTCATTCAATAAGGGCTTTTCCCCTTTCAAAGGGCCCAGGTTTGTGGATGGCCAAGGGATATGGGAGGTTGGGGAGTTTAGGTGGAGAAGGAGATTGGATTGATGGGTTGACTGCATTAGAGTATGCATCCTGACAACTACAGTGAGCTCCAAAAGTATTGGGACAGTGCATTTTTTGTTGTTGTTTTGGCTCTGTACTCCAGCACCTTGCATTCGAAATTATACAATTATTTTGAGGTTAAAGTGCAGACTGTCAGCTTTAATTTGAGAGTATTTTAATCCATTACAGCACTTTTTGTACATAGTCCCATATTCATAGCACGCAATGACTACATCAAGCTTGTGACTACAAATATGTTGGATACATTTGCTATTTGTATCTGATTATTTTGTGCCCAATAGAAATGAATGGTAAATAATGTGTTGTGTCATTTGGGAGTCACTTTTATTGTAAATAAGAATAGAATATGTTTCTAACCACGTCTACCATAATTACAGATAATCCTCAAAGACTAGTGAATAATGATGACTGAGAAATGGTGAGAGGTTAGCATGTCTTTGGGGAATATTTTACTACTTTAATACACAACTGAATTTGTTCCAATACTTTTGTTCCCATAAAATGGGGGACTATGTGCAAAAAGTGTTGTAATTTCTAAACTGTTCAACCAACATGGATGTAAAAACCCTCAACGTAAAGCTGACAGTGCATACTTTAACCTCATAGTCATTGTATCGTTGATTCATACCTTGGTCGTACGATGGTTATTATTTGTATTCATAAAGCCTATAGCCTATTCAAGAGACGCTAGAGAGATTCCCCAATGGGCACACACTGGTTGAATCAACATTGTTTCCACATCATTTTAATAAAATTACCTTGAACCAACATGGAGTTGACGTCTGTGCCTGAGCCGGTCTGGACTGTACCAAAATAAGACAAAAAAAGGATGGCCGGTCAGGACAGCACCAAAATAAAGATGTCCAAAAGACATTGCCGTCGGTAAATGCTTAGTGGGATCTCACTGCTTGCTTGTGCTACCTGCGAGCAGTCTAAGGCTGTCCCCGACAAAACTAAACCGACCGACAGTCGTGCCTTTTCTTTTTTATACTTTAAATGTTTAAACACATTTTTCCATATATAGACAGACAGTTTGAATAAAATCAACTACATATGTGACTCGTTTCAGGAAACTAGGCGTATGTCGCACGTCACTACTTCACAGGAGAGCCATTTGAACAAACTTTTTTTTTTATAAAATGCGTTTTTGGGCAGAAATGCCTTCTGGAACATGTGAACTTTCATGTGCCTTAATAACAAACTTGTATGACATCTGTACGTACAAATAGAATTGTTAAATTACGGGCCTAGTTGGTTTAGCCATGGAAAAAGTTAGGAACCTTCCCGCTAGCCACGATTGGCTGAGATAATGGATGTGCTGGAAATGCTGAGAGCTTGGATTGGTCTGCCATGTAGCAGCTTCTGTCTATAAAATGAGCTGGTCAGTATTTGTAGGTAATCCTTTCTAACGCAGCTTTTTTGGAAAAATTTCAAAGTGTTGCTCTCCACTTTCTGGAGGACCGAGTTTTGAAATAAGTGGAAGGCCCAGTGGAATTAGAGTATGATAGCTAAGGAGAAAAATTGTGGCCTTTGATTGCAAATATGCAGAGGGAGTCAAAATGAGAACACACAGAAGGCTGTATAAAACACCTGTCTCCAGATTACATCTTCAAACTAAGGGTAACCATGGCATCCGTGACAGAGAGGGAGAAGAGTCCATCCATGTATACGGGTTATATTTTCAGATACACGATTCTAATATTGTCAGAAAGTCGTTTTCATTTCAAGTTAAAGCGTACTGTTAGGTAGCTAGCTAACGTTAGCTGGCTGGCTCGCTAGCTAACGTTACATGTATGATCTGTGTAGTAATATTATTCGAGCCATTTGCGTTGCTAGTTATAGCCTAATGTTAGCTAGCTAACATTGAACCTGGTTGTTAGCTGCCTGCAGATTCATGCAGGGTAGTAAACGTTATGAGTTGGGATTATGGTTTATTGTTTAGCTAACAAGCTACATGTCTAATCAAATGACTACACTATGCAAGTAACCATTTCAATAGAATGTTCATGATGTCACTGCGACAACTGTCGATAGACGTAGTTGGAAATTTCGTTCTGGCTATCTACTCAGATTTCAGAGCACTCTCGTCTGAGTGTGATAGAGCGCAGAATAACTGACAAATTTACGGATGCTCAACACCCGTTGAAAATGGCCGGTGTCAGTAAACATCGGCAAAAAAGCGTAATTAAATTATTGCCAGCAGCACAGTTAGTCACCAACACTCTGGATAACATGAAAACAGCCTAACTAGCTCTAGGGTGAGTAAAATGGTCAGAGTGAGCTGTTCTCTCATGTGTCTGGAAGTAGCTAGCAAGCTAGTTAGCTTGACTACTGCTGTTAGGTCAGAACGCTCGGATCAACCCTACTCCTCGGCTAGTGTCAAGTGTATGCTCTGAATGCTCTGATAGCGAAACAATCTGAATTTACGAACAGACAATATGACAACGCTCTGAGTTTACGAATGCCCAGGGCGCACTCTGGCACTCCAGATTGAATTTATGAATACACCCGTAGTATAAACTAGCCTTTAGACTTGAAATCTTTGGTTGTTTAGTACATGCCCTCACATGTGAATCCTTAAAGAGATGGGCGGGGCTAAGGCTTAAGAGGGTGTGAACGATGCGGAATGGGTGTAGACAAAGAAGAAGTCTCCAGTAGGTTGGCCAAAACATTCAAGGGCCATTTTCTCAAAAGTGTATCAACTTTCAAAGCAGAATTACTTTCCCATTGTTCCTCAACTGTAGTGTATGATATACAATTTTCTAGCTCTGAGTCTCTACTTTTATCCAATGTAAAAAACACAATTTCAAATTTGCTACATAAGACTGAATCGAAATGGTCGGTCACATATACACTGAGCCTGTCTGATGCTTTAACCACACTGTTTGATTAAAAAATTAAGACACACAAATGACTCAAGAAAGAGCCCGATGGTCACACTGTGTTAAAAGAAAATGACAGCAAGTGCCTGTGTGACTGCCGCACGTTGTCTCGCTCTCCTCCATACTGCAGCAAAAAAGGCACCACAGCTGTCCGTGCTGAAGCTGCAACATCATGTCAGCCATTTAGTTTCTTATACTTGTTTCTGACTGAAAAGTTCTGTTACCAAAATCCCTAATTTGTTTAGGAAAATCATTCCCTATTCCCTCAACCTTTGCTCTCTTTACGTGAAACATGCATGCAACCAATAGGGCCTGACCTATAGCCTATCATAATCACATCAATAAATTGGTCATAATAAACTCCGAACACAGTAACACGTGACAGCAAAATGGATGCGAAGGACGTGAAAAAGAAACTCGAAACGGGCGAATGTTTACTGGTTGCTCAGGAGGGAAAGGGGATGTTCGATCAGTGGAAGACATTTGACTTTTGTGGAAACTACTGGAGATCAAGAAAAATAAGGGTATAGGAGCGAGCTTTGCATGAATATTATGTGTGCCAAACAGTTGTTGTTAGATTACAATATTTAAAACAATTCTGACCATTTGGAACAGTGTTAACACTAACTAAATCAGTGTACCAGAGAGCCTGTTCTAACGGAATGATTATATATATATATATATATATATATATATATATATATAAGCCTTTATTACAGCAGACTAAAAACAGTTGCATGCATTCATGCATTGCGGTTTATTTATTGTTAAGGCTAATTATTCAAAGCTTATTTAATTTAAAAACTAAAATGCTTGATTGCATTTCAAAGCTTGGTTAGCTATAAATGAGGCTGTTTTCAACACATCCACTGTTTTAGAATGACTCGTGCAAGAGAAATAAACGTTCAATCAGTACTAAGTGAATGAACAACAAAAACATTGTGTCATCATCAGCTTGTTGGTTTAAATAGTGTCAAGTTGATGGTTAACAACAGGGTTAGTAGCGTTAACGCCCGTATATCGGAAGATTGTGGGTTAGTGTCCCGGAGGAGACATGTTGACCATTCTTTTTCGTGTATAGTTTTGACACCCCCCTCCCAGTCCCGACACACACACAAACATACCGGTACGCACACGCACGGTGTGTGCGTATTTTCATTTATTAGCCTTTGGGTTTGTTGGGTATTGTTGAGTGGCAAGGGAAAGGGAGTGTGATGTGTACTAGTACTGCGCGTGTTTTGCTACTACGGAGGAGAGAAAGGTGAAGAGACCTGCCCTCAAACTTTCAAGGAAGAAGTCGTTGCCCTCATCTGTTAGATGCCATCTCTATGGTACATCCCAGGGACAGGCTGCTTAAAGTTTATGCAGGCTTTTTTGTTCAAGCCCACTTCTACCACACCTGCAAATAGAGATGGCCGAGCGCTCAGTCATTCAGCTGGGGTGTAGCATGCCAATTGCACGCTCCCTCAAATCTTGAGGCGTCTGTGGCATTGTGTTGTGTGACACAACTGCACATTTTAGAGTGGCCTTTTATTGTCCCCAGCCCAAGGTGCACCTGTGTAATGATCATGCTGTTTAATCAGCTTTTTATATGCCACACCTGTCAAGTGGAAGGATTACCTTGGCAAAGGAGAAATGCTCCCTAACAGGGATGTAAACAATTGTGTGGACAAAATGTGAGAGAAATAAGCGTTTTGTGTGTATGGAACATTACTGGGATCTTTTATTTCAGCTCATGAAAAATGGGACACACACTTCACATGTTGAGTTTATATTTTTGTTCAGTATAGAACGCTATGGACTCACCAGCCCCCGCGTTCTCCCTTTGTGCTATTTACAAACACATGACTGGCTCAACTGTTCTGGGGAACTATGGTAAGCTTCATAATGTAAAATAATGTGACAGGTGAAATGAAGAACACAATCTGCTTTATCTCCTAACGTATTACACAAGTTGACTGACTGCAGGTATTAACAAAAAAAGTAGCTACAAATATTCAAATGTATTGACGGTAATGTTAAAACCATCCTGTGGCTTTTTCCAAATACCCCGGTAATGGGATACTACCCAATCATAATCATATCAGCACCAATTCCCAGCCCTAATTATTATTGTAGTCACCATTTATTTCAAAAATAAATATATACAAAAACAAATACAAATAAGCTACATATATTCATTTGATAGAGGTAATGAACTGTCCATTGATCATCAGAGCGATTGATAAAACAGGACCACGTTTGCAAAACAAATGGTTTAGATCTTATGTCAACATCACACAGATAAGCTAACAAGTTACAGAAATCAGGAATGTAGACAGGCATTGTGGTGCTTGTGAATTTACTTTATTTTTCAGCTTCAAACCCATGCCTATCTCCCACTTGAAATTTAGTTTTTCATTTTTTATATATTTTAAGAGCATGGCAGTGCACTGTCACAAGTGCAGCAATCTTAACCAACCCTCATCCCTTCCCTACTCCAGTCCACTTTTGCTAAACAACCAGTCAAAAAGCAAACTAATAAAACTCCTCCAAAAGTTCAACTATCCAAGCCAAATTCTAAATGCCATGCTTCTGTGAAGCCGTTTTTTCGAGCACAGACTCTCCTCTTCCAATTCGAGTGGGCGGAATTCTGATTGTCTACCCCATATGCCAGCAGAATAGAGGGAAAATTCTTGCGTCCTCTGTACGCCCAATATTAGCATCATTCGAAACAAAACAGCATCTGGCACACCATCACAGCTCGCTGCTTACCCTCTCAAATGATTTAATTACAAGGCTCCAGATGAGTATGTATTTTAAGCCGTCATTATCTGCCGGAGCGCGCACGTGCTTGGAGAATTGCAAATGTGGCAGGTTTGCATCATATCAAACGCCTAATGGTGCCAGGCACTAGAACGTGGAAAAACCAGCCACAGGCTTTTTTTTTATTGACTGATGATAATTTGGGGGGGGAGAATCGTACAAAAACATGGATTAAAATCTAATCAAGGGCAAATCAGCTCGCATAAATGGTAAAAAATGTGTTTACCATTTATGCTGTTTACAGCGAAGTCCAATGATCGCCACAGGTGGTTGAGCCAACGAGTCTCTAAAGACTGAGTTAGTGGATTTTACATTTAAATAGCCTACTCCTCCAACTACAGCACCAAAGCAGATAAAAACACCCTTAAAATACCTTTAGTTCTCATTTTCTCTCAGCTTCCATACACTCAAACAGTGCTAATAGAGCCAACAAGGCAGTGAAAAAACGAATCTTCAATGTATCCTTCTGAACTCGATGACATTGTTCAGTACATTCACACTACAGGTTTAACTCAGCATGAGGCAGTAGTCGGCATTGAGTCACTGAAGGGTTAAATAGGAGTTGAGAGTAACAGCAAAAATCCTGTTTGATAAATTCTGATATGATTTTTCTGACCGTCAGATAAATCACTAGGAATCAGTCTGGCAGTGCCTGTTCTCCCCCCTCCTCTACACTTAGAAAAAAGTATTCCAAAAGGGTTCTTTGGCTGTCCCCATAGGAGAACCATTTTTGGTTCCAGGTAGAACCCTTTTTTGTTCCAGATAGAACTCTTTTGGGTTTCCTACATGAAACCCAATAGGGTTCTAGCTGGAACCAAAAGGGTTTCTCAAAGGGTTTTCATAAGGGGACAGCCGAATAACCCTTTTAAGTTCTAGATACACTCTTATAAAAAAAAAAAGGCCTTAACACATGGCCTACAGTATCCTTGAAACATCCGAAAATAGTGTGAGGAAGTGTGTATCTTTGGGGAGTTATTGTACCATAAATCAAATATTTCCCTGTGTCGCCAAAGAGCAGCAGTGAATCGCTGACCCAAATACTCTCTCAGGGCTAGCCAGTATGGAAAAAGGTGGCTCGGTGTACCTGTCGATAAATTAATAGAATCCTGCAATCTAAAATGTAACACTTGTTTTGATGTTGTATGCAAGTGCTAAGCCTACATAAAATGTTTATAATTTGGCAGACAAATCTGTTTTTTTATTTTTGCTACAGTCATTGAGTGTGGTGTCTCCTTTCATGCTAAGCACATCTTGTGTGAGAGAATTTCCTGTTCACATTTTAGCTACATTTTATGAATTATTATTTGACATACAAGATGTCTTAATAGACGTTCCTGATTCACTCTTGTTGACTTTCCATTGTATATAATTCACTTGTGGCTTTGGGTTCACTGAATATTTTCCAGACACCTAGGAACACTCATGCTGAGAGTGGAGGCGAATTCCTGGCCCAAAAACGCAGGACACCTGACGGGCTGGTGGAATTTCTTAATTAATCACTAAGACCGTGTTTCATAACATGAGGATAACTGTCAAGACCGCTCTCATAACCGTCTGGCCCAGTTCTGTAATCTGTAGTAGGCCAAATGCATGATATCTGACCTCAACTTGGTTTAGGCCTTGAGAATGCACTTAGGCTTTAGGCGGATGTAGAAATGTTGGTAAAATGTTAAACAGATAGTAGCATCCAGTATGCAGTCCAACTAAATTTCTAGTGGAGGTTTGTGATGCGGAGGCGTTTTGCATAACAACATGTTAACCCGACCCGGGTAACCCCCCTAAGCATGGAAAAGCGTATGCATTTGGTTGCACACCAACTTGTTCTCAGCTGGATGACTGCTTCCAACCGACATCCAACACTCCAAACAGGAAAAAAAGATAAATGAAATACTGGAACGACTTCCCCCAAATGTACACCATCACAGATTCTCTCTCCACTTAGTCCTGAACAACATCTGCTTGAGTATGTTGCTTTGCGAGTGTATTGGAGTGTGTGCCTAATGTTGAAATGTGGTGGAGCTAGGCCTCTTATTGCACACATACTTACCCACTGTAAAACTGATTTCCATCCTTCAGAATGCCTATGTACTGGTCTGCAGTAAATAATAAGCAAGGCTCCACGTTTAGCATATTTGTGACTCACCACCTGGATTTGGTCTTATGTAGCAAAATTTGAAATTTAAAGCTTAAGCTTTAGCCCCACCCATCTCCTTGCATTCACAGCACACACTTGACGCTCTGGCCGATGATTTGTTTACCTCTAGATAGCATAAAAACAGCCTAACCAGCTTTGCAGGCAACAATTCCATTATGCTCTTTTGCTGACGTTTACCCATATTCAATGGGTGTTGTACACTTTAGCTTAAGACATGTCGCTAGCTGCCTAGGTTAACAATTAACCTAGCTAGGTAAACAACATGTAAGATCACACACATCACATCACGCCACCTAACGTTAGCTAAGGAGCCAGCCAGCTAACGCTAGCTAACAGTACAATTTAGCTTGAAATGAAACAACTTTGTCAAAATTAGAAACGTGTAATATCTGAAAATGTAGCTAGCTAGACTATCTTACATCATGCATGGTGGATGCGTCTTCCTGTCACGGATCCATGCCACAAATGCCCTTGGCTTGAAGACGTAATCCAGAAACAGGTGTTTTCCCATCTCTTCAGCTATCATACTCTAATTCCACTGATTTCAAAACTGGAGAGCAACACTTATGCAGCTACATAAAAAAAGCAGCGTTAGACAGGATTACCAACACAGACTGACCAGCTCAAATAAACAAAAGCCTTCTATTTGGCAGACCAATCAGAACTCATCTCTCGGCATGTCCAGCCCACTCATTATCTCAGCCAATCGTGGCTAGCGGGAAGGTTGCACCCTTTTTATGTGGCTTAACCAACAAGGCTCATAATTTAACAATTTTATTCGTATTTACAGATGCATACACGTTTGTTATTAAGGCAAATGAAAGTTCACATGTTCAAGAAGGCATTTCTGCCAAAAAACGCATTGTGATAAAAAAAAATAAAAAAATTACGCTCAAACTGCTCTCCTGTGAAGTCGTGACTTGCGACATACGCCTAGTTTCCTGAAACGGGTCACATTTAGCACTTTAAGTCCTACAATTGTGGTCTATAATTTCTATAACTCAATGATACTTTCTGAGTCAGACTTTCTCTTTTCCCTTCAAATGCCCTTGGGGACCCAATTAAAAAATTATATTAATAGTTCTTCATTTCAGTTCTCGGTTTGCCAAAAGAACGACATCCTTTGCTTGTCCCCAATGCACACATTCCCTCCTCATGGGCCATCAGGTTTTCTGGATTAATTTAAGAATGTGGAGAAATAAGAGGCTTAATCAGCTTTCCTTATTCAAACAGGAGGTTTCTCTCAGACAGCCTCTGCCCCTGACTGTAGGAACTGTAAGGGATGTCATGTCTAAACGAGCCAGGATGTAAAATGCTTCCCACCAGCATGACAACCCACTAATTACAGTGAAAATCAGCCAGCTATGCTGATGATATGGCCGCCATAAAAAAAAAGCAGGTGGCCATGTTCAATGGAATAGAAAGACTAAATGAAATAAAAGAGCCTGGTTTCCACAAGGGCCCCTTGTCATTTTTTTTCATTCTTCTTCCTCCACCCCAATTCCTTGAAATGAAATACAATTAATCCATTACCAATTGTGAAATTTAATTTGGAAATCTAGCAAATGAAATAAATCAAAAGGAAGTGTCTTACAGCTGCGAGGGTTAGGGAGTCAGGATGATGGATTGGGGTCCCATTATTCACGATTTGTTATTCAATAAATCATTGATGTGTTCTATGAATAACTGTGGTGAGGGACAGAGAGTGAGGGACCGGGTGGGCAGTGTTGCTGACGCGGCAAATTGTGTGCTGGTATATTCGTGATATTCAACGCACATTCAACGTGGCTCATTGTGTTGCACACGGCCTTGCATACAATAGCCCCAAGTATGATTTATTGGCCTGCGTTGTGGCTCACTCTAAGGTGACTGGCTTTTGGCTCTCGTACAGTATGCCACAACTCCACCCCTTTCTAACTTAAGAGACTTAATACAGCTGGGAACTTTACCAATATAAGCTCCACTGGGGGATCTTTTTCTTTGTACAAAATATCAAGCCCGGAGATACATTCTGAAGGAGACCTTGTGGTTAACAAGATTGCTAAACCCAATAATGTTGGCAACTTCGATTGACAGGCCAGACAATATTCAATAGGAAGACGAGGTACCAAATCAATGGTCTGTTGTTGGAAATCACGTTGAAATATATTTTTAAACCCTGGCATACAAGAGAAAACTACTAGTTTATATCTCAACACATAAACAACTCTGTATATCTGACATATTGCCAGATCAAATGGTACTGGTCTGAGAAATTGCAATATGTAGGCCTGAGATAAGCCTAGGCATCATTTGTCTCCATATATCCAAGCACCCATTAAAAACTCCAAGTGTAGCTATTAACAATAACAGGAGAGTTCAAGAGGCTTGAATGAAACAGGCTAGGAAGCAGCTGGTGTGTGTGCTGCAGAGCCGCTGCAAAAGCATTTACTAGCAGTTGATCAAGGCATTTCTCCTTTTTCCCTCTCTCTCTTTCTGTCTCCTCCTCCCCCTCCTCCTCTACCTCTACATGACTCTCTGCCTTTAGGCTGAGTGATGCATCCCTGTGCGAGGCTGGGCATCGCTCTAGCAATGTCACTGACACAACCAGAGACAACAACTCGTGTCAGGATGGATTCTGATCACTTTACCCCTCGCGCCAGCACCTCACCACCTATATTTTGCCAGGGGTTGGACACAGGGCCTCCACTATCATCCATCCGTTTATGGCCTTTGTGGCCCTCATAACCCCCTATGGCTGAGTCGGGCCCCTGTTTACAACCTAGGCCCCCTGAAATAAATAAATGACAAAGAGGAAAAAAGGGAAGAGAGAAGAGAGAGAGAGGCAGAGTGAATAGATTTGAGGGAGAGAGGAAAGATGGTGGGTAATGGAACAGAGAGACAGAAAGAGACAAGGAGAGGCAGGAGTACGAGACAGACCTTAGAAAAGGAAGGGTCGGTTGAACACGTCTGATCACCTGGAAAAGTGATCAGTCAAGAGGGGCCTGGAGAAAGGGACCAGGGAGCCTGCACATTTCCCTGATTAAGTTAGGTTAGGGATAGGAAACTTTGATGGAGGTGGGGGCCACAAGAAATCTGTACTCATCATGGGTCTGTGTACCCACATCTATACCCACACATGCAGTCAGAGCCAGCCTTATCCTTTTGGGGGCCCTACGTGAAATTTGTTGGGGAACCGCCCCACCTTGAGAGCAAAACATTTTAGCGGCCCCCCTACTGACAGCAAATATATATTTTGCTGCAATTCTATCAGGGCTGTCCCCGAATAAAATAATTATTGGTCGACCAAAAGTCGTCTGTTCTTTTGACCAATTGATTGGTCGAAATTTTCAAACGTGTATTTTTCCATATATCGTTTCACGCTGAATGACCATTGGGGTGCAACGACAGAGAAGAGCTTGGACCTGAGGTGGCAGAATGGAGTGTTCGGGTTGGGGTGTAGGGTTTGAGCATAGCCTGCCTGAAGGTAGAGAGGGGGGGGGGGTTCCTCTTGCTTCGACTGGAAGCCAGTGGAGTGTGCAGAGTGGGGTGACATGAGAGAACTTGGGAAGGATGAAAACCTCATCGTCTTCTAACAAAGCCCTGTAATGATAAGCTGTAAATATGTATTATTGCGCTACGCGAGAACCCTTCCATTTCGTTTGAAGAATGGCCCAGACAGCTGATAGTAGGTGGAGAACGGGACACAATTTCCACCCTCATTAATATAAACTGAAAATGATAAATTATTTGATGATACTACTACCACTCCACAACCGCGCCTCTGTGCCTCTGCACTGTTAACTATCTGTGTCTACCCCATATTCATACACACAGATTCTATCTGCATCATCATTCGTAAAAGAGATCACTTTCTCTAGAGATAGGGGTTCAGGAGAGGTGCTCGCATGGGTTAAAAAGCCTCTCTCATGCGTCGGATTGCCAAAGGGATCCTTCATTCTGGCTGCAATCAGATTGTGCCCTCAGACGCACTCGTTCACCTTAGCCTTTTTATGGAAATGCCTCTCATTTCCTTCTTTGCAACAACACCTTTTTCCTTCCCTCTTCTTCCTCTCCCCCCCCAACCCCCTGCTCTTCCAGACATTTAAATGTGAGTGAGTTGGGACTGAATGAGGTTTTACAAATGATCCAACTTCCACACCGGCAAACCAATTACCATGACTAAGATAACCTTCTTCTCTTTCCAGGCAGGAAGAAGCAACCATTGTTGTGGTGCTGCCTTTCTCCCAGGCCTCTGGGAAGTCAAAAGTCAGCCTTAGTCACTTTGACTCGAAAATGCCCTGTTCAATCACCCCCCCTCCCCATACGAGATAAATGCCTTCTCTCTATGCACCCAGACATTGCACACACATTCCAAAGACACATACCACAGACCATGTTTTAAAAAAGTAAGTGACATTTGAAATCCAGCACTAAATTTGCATTTTTCTCTATATATCTTAAACTGATAAATGTCATTGCTGTGCCTCGGAGCTATAAGTCACACTGCTGTGACAAAGACTACTGATGTAGGATCTTAATTTGATCACTATTTTGTTGTTGAGAATTTTCCTGCACAGCAGGAAAAGCAAACGTGTGTGTTCAAGGTTGAAAAAGGCTTTGAACGTTTGTAATTTCCACTTTAAAATGTCAGACTTGATTTACCCTAACAAAAAATTGATCAACCCCTACAAATAATGTCAGTTAATTATAATCCACAGTTGCTGTTGCTGCAGGATTATTTTCCTGCTGTAGCAAACTGCCTCAAATTAATATCCTACATCTGTTGGTCTTGTTGCCAAATTTAGTGCTGTGAGCGAACAGCTTTGATTTATTCCTCCTGCCTCACTTCCACTAACTTTGTGATTTATGCTTTATTTGGGGGATATTTTCAGGTCTCTACCAGAACATGGCTGGAGGCAATAACCACATAACGGTGAGGATACATTTAATGACATTCACTCAGGATTAGTACATCACACTGAAGAGAGAGTCAAATCCAGCTAGAAAGTTGACAACTTTATCTTAATCGAGATGTGATTTGCTAAGACATTTCCCTCATCCTGGCGAGAAAGCTTTGGTCAAACTTTTACTTCTCCTTGGTGGCAAACTAGAAGTTCACTGGAGTAATTTCAATTGATTTTAACTTGAATAGTCTTCACATCCTTTCCGATAAACGGCATCTCGAGCATGTAAGCAAATGTTCCTATTTCAATCAACTCACTGTCACAGATAGCTAACCAACCAAATAAGTGAGCACATGAAGCATGGGTTACCAACCTTTTCTAGCATGAGAGCTACTTCAAAAGAATGATAACATGTCGTGAGCTACTCATTTTTTCCTAGCTTTCAAATAGGTACATTCTTCTCTTCTCCTCTCCCCTGCAACTCTTCCCCAGGTCCTTAGTGTACAAGAGAAAGTAGTTTATGTCAATATATATACACCTGGTAAAATAATGATTAATAAACAACTCTATGGGGGAGCTATAAGATTTGTGATTCCCTCCCAAATTCTGTTTCATATTTTCTGAAATTATGTTCGCAGTAAAATAATAATCAATCTTTTTAGATTTTCACTCTCAAAGTTACAACTGTTAATAGAGAAACAACGAAATTTGATGTTCGAGTCCATGTCCATGCTTAAATCACATCAGAAGACCATTTTTTTTAGGTTTGTGTAATTCCCCTTTAATTGTGCATCTGGCACTTTAACTACGCATCTAGTGGGTGAGGAATGTGCTGTCTAATGTGCCGGTCTAGTCATGGTTCCGTACTACTGCTGCTCATTTCATGGCAATGTGAGCAAATAACAAATAATAGATACAAATTATATACATACTCATTATAAACAGTACCAGTCAAATGTTTGGACACCACTACTCAATCAAGAGTTTTTCTTTATTTTTACTATTTTCTACATTGTAGTGAAGACATCAAAACTATGAAATACACATTTGGAATCATGTAGTAACCAAAAAAGTATTAAACATATATATTTTAGATTCTTCAAAGTAGCCACCCTTTGCCTTGATGACAGGAGTATAGATGTATGTTTGGAACATTGAATCGCAATACATATCGTATCGGCACCTATCGTGAGGCCCCTGGCAATTCACAGCCCCTTGTGGGCTGTTAGCCAAACAGATTTAGATAAATATACCAAGCCAGAAATGTAAACTCATCCATCTTGTTCCACCGCTGTCCGTCTGTCTAGCGCTGTTGTGCTGTACTGCCATAACTGGATGGCCTCCAAAGAGCCACGGTGAAATGAATAAGCATGGAAAAGAAGCTGCTGCTTAGTGTGTTTGTGTGTGTGCTTTCTTCCTCATTCTAGATAACCTCGTAAACTGCTTGGCTCACTGATCAAGATGGCGACATCTTGCGCCGTCTTGCGTGCCCAACTTTGTTATTTTGTGATTCATTTAGCGTTTATCATAACTTTTTTGCACTAAATGTATGCGCTATCATTTTCTAAGATCGACAAAAACTTTTGAACCTCAAATTGGCAGTTACAAACTTCAATTCCAGCTTCAACGTCACTCATCTGCCCTGGGCTCTTTCATTTCTTCAAGAGGAAAAGCAGGCGAAAGAGAGCGGGCATCCTGATGAGACTAAGGTGAAGGGAAAACCAGCCACCACTACCCTCCATTCTATTGGCCACTTGATAATAACATGGATGACTGCTGACTGCAATATTCTCTATATCTCTGAATCAAGGCATTCGTGAAACTCGATTTATCCTCAATTCACCGAGCGGACAGGACATAGATTTCAGGGAAATCCAGATGTGATGTGGTAAGGTTGGACCCAGGTGCAGAGAAGAGACCAAACGAGGAATCAGTGGTTTAGGATAAACATAATACTTTACTGAGAAACGGTAGCCGCAGGATCACAGTACACTTGAAAAACCAAACACTCAGTCACGAAAACTCACTCAGGAAACAAACACACGCGGTAAACGATTCAAGCTTCTGCAAAGGACAACAGAAAACACCTCTTTTAACAGGGAAATCGTAATGAGTAAATTGGACACACCTGAGTGTCGTTAATGTCTCTAGGACGGTCTTTGCCGCTCTCTGGTGACAGGTGGAACCATGACACCAGAGGTTTGGGGTTTGTCTCTTCATCAACAACAAATTGTTTACCTGTCTTAGTTAGAATACCTGACGATCAAATGCAGACATTTCTACCTCCGAGCGTTTTCATCTCTTATCGTGACTGCTGTTTATATTACAAGGACAACAACAAGCTGGCACTTGACGAATTGTAGGAGGGTATAAACAAACAGGAAATCATGCACCCGGAGGCTGCTTTTCTTGATGCCTGTGATTTTAACTCTGCGTCACTGAGACACGTGATGCCCAACTTCTGTCAACATGTCTCCTTCACCATTAGAGGTGATAAAATCTCAACCCACAAGCAAGCATACAAGGCCCTCCCTTGTCCTCCCTTTCGGCAAATCAGATCATGACTCTATACTCCTGCTTCCTGTATATCAGCAAAAGCTAAAACAGGAAGTACCCATGAGAAAAATGGTCAACCAAAGCAGAGGCTATGCTGCAGGACTGCTTTGCTAGTGCTGACTGCAATATGTTCCGGAACTCTGCCGATAGCGTTGACAAGTTAACCACTTACATCACCGGCTTCATTAGTAAATGTATCACCGACGTCGTCCCCACAGTGAAGGTTCACTGCTTCCCTAATCAAAAGCCCTGGATTAACACAGAGGTGTGCTATTAACACAGAGCTACTGCTCACAGGGCTATCACAGCCAACCCTGGACAACCTCCACAGAGTCATCAAACAGGAAAAAGAACAAGGTGGAATCCTTTTATACTGTCTCTGACGCTCGACACGTGGCAGGGGCTACAGTACATTACGGACTACAAAAGGAAGCCCTAGCTGTAATGTGCCAAAAGACTCAATGCTTTCATGCACACTTCGACAAAAACAACACAGTGCCCGCAGATACGGAAGACTGGGTGATCTCTTTCTCTGAGGTTAACGTGACTAAGGTTTTTAAACGAGTCAACACTCAGAAGGCTGCAGGGCCAGATGGTATTCCAGGGCGTGTCTTAAGGGCATGTGCAGACCAGCTGGCAGGTGTCTTCACTGACATTTTCAACCTCTTCTTGTCCCAGTCTGTATTCCCCACATTTCAAGCTGACTGCCATCATTCCTGTTCGTGGGGCTGGAACATAGTTACAAATAATTTGTACACTCCAAATTGATCGCAAGAATCCCAAACACATTTAGTATTTGACAAAAACAGAATAATTTCAAACCTATGCCTGCCTCTCTATTTATGCGTGGGAATACATCGGGGAACATTTTTGTAAATTAAAATCACTTTGAGCAACATCAAAAAATTGTTCTATGTCCAACAACGAAAATCATATAAAAAATATTTGCTTTTTGCTCAGAAAACGTGTGGGGCCAAAAACATAATCACCCACGGGTCGAATCTTGCCCTTGGAACACCTATTGGGGAACCCTGTTCTAAGGCAACCTGCCACAATGACTACCGCCCTATAGCACTCACATCTGTAATAATGAAGTGCTTTGAAAGGCTGGTCACGGCACACATCAACTCCATCATCCCAGACACCCTAGGCCCACTCCAATTTGCATATCAACCCAACAGATCCACAGACGACGCAATCTCAATCGCACCCTACACTGCCCTCTCCCACCTAGAAAAGAGGAACACCCATGAGAGGATGCTTCATAGACTACAGCTCAACGTTCAACACCATAGTGCTCTCAAAGCTCGTCACCCTGGGACTGGATACCTTCCTCTGCAACTGGATCCTGGACTTCCTGAAGGGATGACCCCAGGTGGTAAGACTAGTCACCAACATAGGGCTGCACGATTAATCAAATTCAGATGGAAATTGCGATATTGACATGTGCAATATCCATATCGCAAGAGGCAGCGATTTTGTCCTTTCTTTGACACACCGTTAATACAACAAAAACTAGACTACGGTACCTCCTCCAATGAGACGCGCTAGACTACGTTCATTCACTCTCTACATGCACAGAGGATGCTATCACAAGCAAGCTTTTTTACTCTGCATGGCATGCAGAGCACATGCTGGCCAATCCCAAGCGTTAGATGCTGGTGAGGAGAAAAAGGGCTTTACCTCAGTAAACCTCTGAAACATGAGTGATGCGAGTGTCACGCCCTGACCTTAGAGATCTCTTTTATTCTCTATTTGGTTAGGTCAGGGTGTAACTAGGGTGGGAAATCTATGTTTCTATTTCTTTGTTGGCCGGGTATGGTTCTCAATCAGAGGCAGCTGTCTATCGTTGTCGCTGATTGGGGATCATACTTAGGCAGCCTTTTTTCCCACCTTTGTTTGTGGGATCTTGATTTTGTATTGCTGCTGTGTAGCCTGCAGAACTTTATGTTCGTTTTTGTATTTTGTTGTTTTGACGGTGTTCATTTTAAAATAAAGTAAAATGTTCGCCTACCACCCTGCACCTTGGTCTCATTCCAACAACGAGCGTAACAGAAGATCCCACCACCAAAGGACCAAGCAGCATGGCCAGGAGGAGTAGGGATCCTGGGCCCGGGAGAAAAGGGAGTGGAGGACATCATGGACATGGGAGGAGGTTATGGCAGGGGACAAGACCCTGCCATGGAAGCAGGCGGAGGCAGCGAAGGAGGATCAACGGTGACTCCGAAGTTCACGACCACGACGGAAGCCCGAGAGGCAGCCCCCAAAAAATGTAGAGGGGGCACACGGGTTGGTCAGCGAAGCCGAGGGGCAAGTCTGAGACCGAGGAGGAATATTGGGATAGACTGAGCGAGGAGTATTGTGAGATAGTTGAGGGTGGTGATGAGGTAGAGTGGATGCATTGGTGTCTGGAGCAAGACAGTCGCCGTGAGGAGCGTGGGACCAATCAGGCACCATGTTTTAAGGAGATACGCAATGTGTCTCCAGTGCGCATCCACAGCCCGGTGCATTCTGTGCCAGCTCCTCGCACTTGCCGTGCGAAAGTGAGCATT
Source organism: Salmo trutta (assembly GCF_901001165.1). Taxonomy (NCBI): domain Eukaryota; kingdom Metazoa; phylum Chordata; class Actinopteri; order Salmoniformes; family Salmonidae; genus Salmo; species Salmo trutta. The sequence goes on from NC_042971.1 coordinate 27,025,904, forward strand.
CAGCCAGGACGGGTTGTGCCGGCTCAGCGCTCCTGGTCTCCAGTACGCCTCCTCGGTCCACGATATCCTGTGCCAGCTCTACTCACTGTGTCGCCAGTGCACCTTCACAGCCCAGTGCGTCCTGTGCCAGCGCCCCGCACTTGCCGTGCGAAAGTGAGCATTCAGCCAGGACGGGTTGTGCCAGCTCAGCGTTCCTGGTCTCCAGTACGCCTCCTCGGTCCACGATATCCTGCGCCAGCTCTACTCACTGTGTCGCCAGTGCACCTTCACAGCCCAGTGCGTCCTGTGACAGCGCCCCGCACTTGCCGGGCTAAAAAGTGAGTATCCAGCCAGGACGGGTTGTGCCAGCTCTACCCTCCAGACCTCCAGTGCACCTCCATGGTCCAGTATATCCTGCACCGGTTCTACGCACCAGGTCTCCAGTGCGCCTCCATAGCCTAGTACGTCCTGTGCCTGCTCCTCGCACTCTTCCTGAAGTGCGTGTCCCCAGTCAGGTACGTTCTGTGCCTGCTCCCCGCACTCGCCCGGAGGTGCGTGTCACCAGTCTGGTGCCACCTGTCCCGGCTCCACGCTCTAGGCCTCCAGTGCGCCTTCCCAGTCCAGAGCTTCCGGCGACAGTTCACAGTCCAGAACCTCCTGAGACGGCCCACATTCCGGAACCTCCTGAGATGGCTTACAGTCCGGAACCTCCTGAGAGGGTCCATGGCCCGAAGCCTCCAGTGATGATCCATGGCCCGGAGCCTGCAGTGATGATCCATGGCCCGGAGCCTGCAGTGATGATCCATGGCCCGGAGCCTGCAGTGATGATCCATGGCCCGGAGCCTGCAGTGATGATCCATGGCCCGGAGCCTGCAGTGATGATCCATGGAATGAAGCCTCCAGTGGTGATCCATGGCACGGAGCCTCCAGTGGTGATTCATGTCACGGAGCCTCCAGTGACGATCCATGGCTCGGACCATTCAGCGGTGGTCCAGAGCCTCCAGCGACGGTCGGCGGTCCAGAGCCTCCAGTGACGGTCCAGAGCCTCCAGCGGGGATTCCCAGTCCGGAACCTTCTGCGGTGATCTACGGTCCGGAGTCCCCGGCGACGATCTACGGTCCGGAGTCTCCGGTGACGATCTACGGTCCGGAGTCTCCGGCGACAATCTACGGTCCGGAGTCTCCGGCGACGATCTACGGTCCGGAGCCTCCGGCGACGATCTACGGTCCGGAGTCTCCGGCGACGATCCACGGTCCGGTTCCTTCGGCGACGATCCACGGTCCGGAGCTTCCGCCGATGATCCCCGCACCAGAGTCGCCGCCGAAGATGGCGGATCCGCGAGCGGAGTGGGGTCTACGTCCCGCACCGGAGCCGCCACCGAGGCTAGATGCTCACCCGGACCCTCCCCTATAGAGTCAGGTTTTGAGGCCGGAGTCCGCACCTTTGGGGGGGGGGGGTGTACTGTCATGCCCTGATCTTAGAGATCCCTTTTATTCTCTATTTGGGTAGGTCAGGGTGTTACTAGGGTGGGAAATCTATGTTTTCTATTTCTTTGTTGGCAGGGTATGGTTCTCAATCAGAGGCAGCTATCTATCATTGTCTCTGACTGGGGATCATACTTAGGCAGCCTTTTTTCCCACCTTTGTTTGTGGGATCTTGATTTTGTATTGCTGCTGTGTAGCCTGCAGAACTTTACATTCGTTTTTGTATTTTGTTGTTTTGACGGTGTTCATTTTAAAATAAAGTAAAATGTTCGCCTACCATGCTGCACCTTGGTCTCATTCCAACAATGAGCATAACAGCGAGTTACTAATAAGATCGATTTGGTGCCAAAGAAAGGCGGATCTTCAGTGGTATGGCATTATTTCGGCTACAGACAAACTGATGTCAACCAAAAGCAAGTGTTGTGCAGAAAGTGTCTCGGAGTTGTGGTGACAACAAATGTATTCAATCATTTGAAGAAGAACCATCCCTTACTTTACGTGGTGAAAAGGGACTTTGCATGGTGAAAAAAAACACCCGACAGCAGCAAAATCCCTCATTGATTGCCAATGCTTTTTCAAAACGCACTCCGATACAACATTCACATAGGCTATCCCCATCACATAGCCAAAGACATGGTTCCTATTTACACAGTCAGCAAAGATAGCTTCAAGAAGATGATAAAAAAGCTGTAAAGGAGACACAAGATTCCATCTTGCCATCCCAACACTGTATAAGAAAAATTTGGCCCAACAGTACATTCGTTTGACAGTAGACTTTATTGATGAGGAGTTTCAACTGAAAGGTCGGTGCTTGCAAACATCATAGGCTTCTTCTCTGGATATCACACAGGAGAAAACATTGCTCTGGGGTTGTGAGAAGCTTTAGCCGCCTGGGGCCTGAAAGAGGAGCAGCAAGTGTGAATAATGAAAACAGCGCAAAGGTGGTAAAGGCCATCGCATTGAATGACTGGACCAAACTCCAATATTTTGGACACATGCTGCACCTTGCAATCGTTAGGCTACGTGTTACATGTTTTTAAGTCACTTAGACACATAACTTTAATTATAATAATGATTGAGCCTACACATAATTACACATTCATAAGCTTCCTATTCCATCTGCAGCCTTTGGCTGCCTGAATAAATAATTAATTAACTTAGGTTATTTAAGAACTCATAATGGTAAAACAGGAAATAGGAACTCATGTTATACATAAATGAATGACTAAGTGCTGCGCTTATAGCACACTATATTTTGATGATGTCAAAAATGTATGTTTGTTACAAAACGTTCAGAACTCTTTCCATGACAGACTGACCAGGTGAATCCAGGTGAAAGCTATGACACCTTATTGATGTCACTTGTTAAATCCACTTCAATCAGTGTAGACGAAGGAGAGGAGACAGTTTAAATAAATATTTTTCATCCTTGAGACAATTGAGACATGCAGTATGTGTGCCATGCAGAGGGTGAATGGGTAAGACAAAATATTTAAGTGCCTTTGAACAGGGTATGGTAGTAGGTGCTAGGCTCACTGATTTGTGTCAAGAACTAGAACTGAATAGTCCACTACCCAAAGGGCATCCAGCCAAATTGACACAACTGTACACCACACAACTTACCAAGAGAGTTTATCTACACTGAACAAAAATATAAACAAAACATATAAAGTGTTGGTCCCATGTTTCATGAGCTGAAATAAAAGATCACAGAAATGTTCCATATGCACAAAAAGCTTATTTCTCTAAAATTTGGTGCACAAATGTGTTTACATCCCTGTTAGTATTTCTCCTTTGCCAAGATTATCCATCCACCTGATTGGTGTGGCATATCAAGAAGCTGATTAAACAGCATGACCATTACACAGGTGCACCTTGTGCTGGTGAATAAAAGGAAACTCTAAAATGTGCAGTTCTGTCACATAACACAATCCCACATGTCTGAAGTTTTGAGAGAACGGGCAATTGGCATGCTGGCTGCAGTTATGTCCACCAGAGCTTTTGCCAGATAATTTAATGTTAATTTCTCTACCATAAGCTGCCTTCAACGTCGTTTTAGAGAATTTGGAAGTACTTCCAACCGACCTCATATCCGCAGACCACATGTATGGCGTTGTGTGGGTGAGTGGTTTGCTGATGTCAATGTTGTGAACAGAGTGCCCCATGGTGGCAGGGGGTTATGGTATGGGCAGACATAAGGTATGGAAAACGTACAGCATTGCATTTTATCCAAGGCAATTGGAATGCACAGAGATACCGTGACGAGATCCTGAGACTCAATGTCATGCCATTCATTAGCAGCCATCACCTCATGTTTCAGCATGATAATAGACAGCTCCATGTCGTCTACGCTGATTGAAGTGGATTTAACAAGTGACACAATTCCTGGAAGCTGAAAATGTCCCAGTTCTTCCATGGCCTGCATACTCACCAGACATGTCACCCATTGAGCATGTTTGGGATGATCTGGATCGACATGTACGACAGCATGTTCCAGTTCCTGCCAATATCCAACAACTTCGCACAGACATTGAAGAGGAGTGGGGAAACATTCCACAGGCCACAAACAACAGCCTGCTCAACTCTACGTGAAGGAGATGTGTCACACTGCATGAGGCAAATGGTGGTCACACCAGATACTGACTGGTTTTCTGATCCACGCCTTTTTGTTTTTAAAAGTACCTGTGACCAACAGAAGCATATCTGCATTCCCAGTCATGTGAAATCCATAGATTAGGGCCGAGTGAATTATTATAATTGACTGATTTCCTTATATGAACTGAACTGTAATAGTGTTGAAATTGTTGAAATGGTTGCATGTTGCATTTATATTTTTGTTCAGTATATATTGTTTGTAGCTGTCTATTTACCACCACAAACCAATGCTGGCATTATGACCGCACTTAACAAGCTGTTTAAGGCCATAAACCAACAAGAAATTGCTCACCCAGATGCGGCACTCCTAGTAGCCGGGGATTTTATACAGTGAAACTGAAATCCGTTTTACCAACTTTCTACCAGCATGTCTCTTGTGCAACTAGAGACAAAAAAAAACTTGAGATCACCTCTACTCTACACACAGAGCTGTCAAAGCCGTCTCTCGCCCTCCATTTGGCAAATCTGACCACCACTCCATCCCTTACAAGCAAAAACTCAAACAGGAAGTACCAGTGATGTGCTCAATACGGAAGTGGTCCGATGAAGCGGGCGCCAAGCTACAGATTGGAATATGTTCACGGCATTCATCCAATGGCATTGAGGAGTTTAACACATCAGTCACTGGCTTCATTAATAAGTACATTGATGACGTAGTCCCCTCAGTGACCATAAGTACATATCCTAACCAGGAGCCATGGATTAAATGCCACATCCGCACTGAGCTAAAGGCTAGAGCTGCCGCTTAAAGGAGCGGGACACAAATCCAGACGCTTATAAAACATCTAGTTACACCCTCCAACAAACCATCAAACAGGACTAAGATCGAATCCTACTACACCAGCTCAAACGCTCATCGGATGTGGCAGGGCTTGCAAACTATCAGAGATTATACATCGGAAACCAAGCTATGAGTTGCCAAATAACCGTCAGGTTGGATGGGGAGTGTCTTGGATGGGGAGCGTCGCTGCGCAGCTATTTTCAGGTCTCTCCAGAGATGTTCGATCGGGTTCAAGTCCGGGCTCTGGCTGAGCCACTTAAGGACATTCAGAGAATTGTCCCTAAGCCACTCCTGCGTCGTCTTGGCTGTTTGTTAATGTTCGTCGTCCTGTTGAAATGTGAACCTTTGGCCCAGTCTGAGACCCTGAGCGTTCCAGAGCAGGTTTTCATCAAAGATCTCTGTACTTTGCACCGTTCATCATTCCCTCGATCCTGACTTGTCTCTCAGTCCCTGGCACTGAAAAACATCCACACAGCATGATGCTGCCACCACCATGCTATGGTATTGGCCAGATGATGAGCGGTGCCTGGTTTCATCCAGTCGTGATGCTTGGCATTCAGGCCAAAGAGTTTAATCTCGTTTCTCATGGTCTGACAGTCCTTTAGGTGCCTTTTGACAAACTCCAAGCGGGCTGTCATGTGCCTTTTACTGAAGAGTGGTTTCTATCTGGCCACTCTACCATAAAGGCCTGCTTCGTGGAGTGCTGCAGAGATGGTACTTCTGGAAGGTTCTCCCATCTCCACAGAGGAACTCTTGAGCTCTATCAGATTGACCATCGTGTTCCTGGACACCTCCCTGAACAAGGCCCTTCTCCCCCGATTGCTCAGTTTGGCCGGGCGGCCAGCTCTAGGAAGAGTCTTGGTGGTTCCAAACGTCTTCCAATTAAGAATGATGAAGGCCACTGTGTTCTTGGGGACCTTGAATGCTGCCGAAGACACTCCACAGATTTGTGCTGCGACACAATCCTATCTGAGCTCTACGGACAATTCCGTAACAAAATGTGGAAAAGGGGAAGGGGTCGGAATACTTTCCAAATGCACTGTATCCATTTATCCTGCTACTGGTTACTATTACTCTTGTTTACATGTATATCTTCCTGTCACGACTACATGCGCACACACACACACTTACATCCACACACTTACACACTAACCACCATGCACACATCCACACACCAATTATGCTGCTGACAAACTATTAATATTATTATTTATCCTGCTACCAGTTACTTTCTCCTAATCCCTGCATACACGTACATACCTACCTCAAATACTCCAGTAACACTGCACATTGTAAATGTAGTACTGGCACTGACCCTGTATATAGCTTCCTCTCTTATTGTGTTTTTTTTATACTATTTTGATATTGAATACTGCACTGTTGGGTAGGGCTTGCAAGTTAAGCATTTCACTGTACTTGTGTGTGTACATTTTTTTACTTAACTTGAAACTCATTCCTTTTGGGGCTTTGTTTGCATTAAGAGTACAATGTTTTACTTTATAGACAAAATAACCTTGCACCTTTAGAAGCAGATTCCACTGCTCATCGCTGAATTCAAATGAGTGGGTGCTTATGATGTCACTTTAAACAAAAACGCATAATGGGAATGATAGTCTCTAAGGCAAATGCAGGAGAATGCAAGTCTGCGTTTTCTGCTGCCGTCATCATAATGAGGCTGCATGTGCCTTTACCAGCCATTCATTTTTACATTCTAAAGCCACCACAAATGCCAGCCAGTGCAGACCACATAATTAAGTGGTATTAAACACAATTAAATTACACTGCCATCATTGGGAAAGGGAAAGGGGGATACCTAGTCAGTTGTACAACTGAATGCATTCAACTGAAATGTGTCTTCTGCATTTAACCCAACACCTCTGAATCAAAGAGGTGCGAAGGGCTGCCTTAATCGACATCCACGTCTTCGGCGCCTGGGGAACAGTGGGTTAACTGCCTTGCTCAGGGGCAGAACAGCAGATTTTTACCTTGTCAGCTTGGGGATTCAATCCAGCAACCTTTTCGGTCACTGGCCCAACGCTCTAACCACTATTGGGGGCAAAAATTGGTTTGGTACGCTGCCATGATAATGGAACTGGTAGGCCACAATCAGGGGAAAGTAAGTGCTTTTTAAATTGGTGACTCAATG